>NW_018742789.1:0-54003 GCF_001683475.1 Chenopodium quinoa
AAAGTTATTGCTCACAACAGAATGTGGTGAACCTAGGTAGTTCAGCAGCTCACACGGAAAATGTGCAGTGTATAATGGGATCAGACCTGCATTTGGAAGAGCCCTTAATTGAAAGCCATATGGATACCAGCAACAAGTCCAAGGGCATCTGGAAGGCGCTCTTCATACAACTGAAAGTTCAGGCACAATTGTTGTAAAAGCCACTTACAAGGAGCTTTCAGTGAGAATTGTTTTCTCTTTGACTTTACCGATTAATCAACTAATTGAAGAAACAGGCATGAAGTTCCAACTTGAGTTGAACAAATATAGATTGTTTTATCAAGATGAAGATAAAGCGTGGATGATGCTGACTAGTGTGGAAGATTTGAAGTATGCTTCGAATGTTGCTGAATCATTGGGAACCAAGTTTGTTAGATTGTCTGTTATTGACTATGTTGTTTAATACTGTAAAACTATTGCTTATAGTTGACATATTTTGACTCATGTAATTAAATGTTGTCTACTTCTACTCCGTGTTACTATTTTTCCCTTCTTAAAAGTAGGAATAGTAATGTGAGGATTAATAAGAGAGAAGTAAAAGGAGGGAAGAAAATAAGATTTCCATTATTTTCTAAAGGAAAAATATTTTCCACCGTATGTATTTAGAGAGTGATGAAATGGGGAGATATCATAAAAGTATAAATCTTATGAATATAGAGAGATAAAATAAATATTACGAAGTACAAGCTTAGAGAATCAGAGTGTAAGAGGAAAATGAGTCTTGTTATTCTCACACAAAGATGTTAATTATGGGTCAGGTCATTTCTGGTTGTTTTGTGTTTTGAGTCTGTAGGGTTAAGATCGGGTTGGCGTCACTTTGGGTTTCGGGTCGCTTTGGGTATCGAGTTAATTTGGGTATAAGATCAATTTCGGGTTAACATTTTTGGGTTAATTTCGGGTCATGGATCGGGTTAGGATTGCCGGGTCAATGTCGGGTGAATGGGTAATTATTTAGTGAGGTCCAAGTTTTTTTTTATTTTTTTTTTATTTTTCAAGGTTCAGGTTCAATACACAACTAGTTTTTTATTTCATTATTTTTTTTTTTAAGAAAATAAGGTTCAGGTTCAATATACTTCGTACAACTTAGTGAACTAGGGTTGATTGTGGGGTCCAGAATAGCTGTGCTGCATTATTAATCTGATAATCTCTATGGGTTGTTCATCAATCCCTATCCACCTCACTTTTTTTTTTTTTTTTGGGGGGGGGGGGGGGCGGTGGGAAGAAATAGGAGAATAATGTAGGTTCAGGCTCAAAGTTTTTATAAATTGGTAGCTGCTTCTCAATTCTCATATACTAGTACAGTACGTATTCAATATTTCATTCAAATCCTGAAAGTTAGAGTATCCCTGCTATACAAAGTGACTCTTCAACTATGGAAAGTGAACAAGGAAATTATGAGCATGAGCAGAACCAAACCCTTCAAAATGACATCAAGGGTTACAAAAGAAAAGAAATTTCACTAGAGACGCTTCAATCATTTTGGTCCAAAAATATGACATTCCAAGAAGCTGCAGAACAAGTTGGAGGTATGTTACTTTATGATTAAAAATTTTGGTCCTAGAACAAATTTATGTTATGTGCTTTTAATTCCATGAATTTGTTCAGCAAATTGTAGTTAAATAAAAATAGTTTATGTTTTGATTCTTGGTCTTTCTTAAATGACCACAATTTGCAGTCTCGAGGTGTACAATGAAGCGAAGATTGACAGAATTGAAGCTGGTGTGGCCATCAAGCAAAAAAAGGAAGCAACATCTTGATGATGATGCAAAGAAGAGGAAACACGATAGTAAAGCACCATTTGGAAGTGATTCCACAACACATCAGAATTTGGTGAATCCTTCTAATTCAACTGCTCACGCGGATATTGTGGGGAAGGGTATAACTGGATGCGACCGGCATATGTTGCCAAATCATGTATCATCCAACTCCAACGCTGTTGGCAACTTGACCATGGACACAAGAGTGGAAAACGTTAGGGAGAACTTAATGGATAATCAACGTTCTGAAGAGCATTAGAATGGATGATGCTGACTAGTGGAAGATTTGAAGTATGCTTCGAATGTTGCAATCATTAGAAACCAAGTTTGCTAGATTGTCTGTTATTGACTATGTTCTTTAATAATACTAGTGCTTATACTGGCTTAAGTCAGTTAACATTTGTGCTCTGGACTAGCAAAGAGTATGACTATGGGCCGTTTATTTAGGCCCCGGTTGATTGTTTTCAATAAAACATTAGTTTTCATGAACATATAGTTTCTAGGAAAACCACAACTATAAATTAGTTCTCCTGATTAAATAATTTCCTGCTGAAATATTTTTCTTTCGAAAATTCTAAACCTGGGCATCGTGCCGGGCCGGGCCGCCGCGGGCCACGTGCTCCTGCGTGCCGTGCCGATCGTGCCGCCGTGCCCAGGAAGTCGTGTCGTGCCGTGCCAGCCATTCTCACAGGCCAACCCACGGCCTGGCACGGCCCTCATGCCTGGCGGGCTCGTGCCGTGCCGGCCACGTGCCGGCCTGGCGGGCCGGCAGCGGGCTGGCAGTTTCCAACCTTTTTTTTTTTATTTTTTTTTTTAAAAAAAGTGACAACATTATAACTTATATTATAATGTATATAAGTTATAAAATTATAATTATAATTATAATTTTTATAAGTTATAAGGTTATAAGTTTTATAATTATAAGTTGAATATTTATGTTTTATAATTTTATATATTCAATATTTATATTTATATATTTACTCTATACTATTACTTTAAAATTTAATGTTTATGATTTATTAAATATAATTTTGTATTAGTAATTGGTATAATTTTATTTTTTTTAATACGAATTTACAAATTATAACAAAACGGGGAAAAAAAGGCAAATTGGGCTTGGATGTGAATAATGCGTACTTCATATTATTATTACTTGAGTTGAGAAAATTGTACAATGATAAAAATCGTACAATGATGGTATTAAACAAAAATTGGAAAATGATAATATTGATAATGATTAAAATCGTACAATATACAAAAATTGTTTATTCTTCTTCTTGCTCGTCTTCGTCGTCGGCTTCGGCTTCGGCTTCATCGGCTAGTTGGATAGATTGGGAACTAGCTGAACCCGAACGGTCGGAAGCGGAGGTTCCTTCATCGTTGTCGTTGTCCTCGTAAGAACGGTCTTGTGAGCGATTTTCCGCATCCAACCAATCTTTGAAACACACGCACATTTCTAGTATTTCGGGTTTTAGACTTGTTATTTTATCGTCCAGAACCCTTCCGGATGCGCTGAAAGCTCATTCGGAGGCAACAGAGGAGACTTGGATACCAAGAATGTCTCGTGCCATTGCCGCCAAAGTTGGATGCTTCGTGCTTTGTTGTTTCCACCATGCAAGGAGGTCGAGGCTGTTAATCTCATCGTCGTCCATGCCTTTGGTGAAGTCATAACTCAGGTACATCTGCAACTCCGAGACGTCGCTTTGCGTTCTCCTGATTGATGAATCACCTGAAAACCTTGAAATCAAGTTAGTAGCCTGTGAAAATAAATGTTTGGCCTTCTTACTTACGTTTTTGGATGGTTGGGAAGGCCCTGAGCGAGGAGCGGTGCCATATTTGCTTTCATAGACTCCATATAAAGCAAAAAACTGATCCTTCACAATACTCTTATACGTTTCTACATCATCGTCAAGATTCAGGCATTGAAAATAAATGTCAACTAACATAAATGTGTTTTCATACTTTTGCCTAGGATCTAATATGGAAGCAAAAATATAAATCAAAGGAATTTCACTATAATATTTACGCCACTTTGTTTCCATTGCTGGAAGATACTGATCATAATCACTTTGGTTGCGATGATCAGCGAAAAGTTGGGCGAGTAAACATGCATTAGAAAGAAAGTTTTGAGCACAAGGACTGTAAACAGAAGAAAAACAATACGTCATGTTATATAATAACTGTAAAAATTGCATATATCTTTCACAGTTATACCAATCATCATCATATAAAGCATTTTGTGGAAATTTTTGGTTGTAAAATATTGTTAACGGGCCCTTGTACTCAATTGTCTTAGTTAACATGTCATAGGTGGAATTCCACCTAGTTGGGCAATCGGTTTTGATTTTTATTGCCCTTATCTTTTGCTGTCTTAGAAAAGTCTTCCATTCTTGGTACCTCATGTTTGAGCTATTAATAGACATAATAGCATCTCTGATTTTGTTGTAGTATGGGCCAATTGCCCGAACTCCATCCTGTACACATAAGTTAAGTACATGGCAAACACATCTAGTATGAAGAGCATCACCGTCTAATATTACATCGGTTAAGTTTTGTTTGACAAAATTAGCTGTGTATGTCATAGAGGTTGCATTGTCAAAAGTCATAGACATCATTTTATCTCGAAGGTTGTATTCGTCTATTGCTTGCATTAAATGGTGAGCAATGTTAATGCCGGTGTGTGGGTATTCCAGCATTTTGAAATGTATTATTCTTTTTTGTAACAACCATTGATCATCTACCCAATGGCAAGTCACACATAAATAGTGATATTTATAACCATTATCCCAAGAATCGGCTGTCAAAGACACTCTACAGTTAAGGTTACTCAATTCGGCTTGTAACCGCAATTTGTACTCTAGGTAGTTTTTCATGGCGGCGGAACGAACGGTTTTCCTAGATATTCTTTTATGTTGGGGTTGTAGTGCTTTGTTAATGTAGGTGTTAAATGGGTCACTTTCCGAGAAAAGAAAAGGTTGTTCGGCGTGTACTATCATTTTCCCTAGTTCATCCCTATCCCTCTCATAGTTGTAGGTGAAGCCGTGTGGATGGTATTGGGAAATTTTTGGTTGGGTTGGATCAATAGCTGGTTTTGCACAAGCTTTCATGTGTCTAGTTAGGTGTCCCGTCCCGGATTTGGATAGTGCCGTGAATACACCATTACATGTTTTACATTTTGCATATGTTTGGTTGGGTTTATTTAGGACGAAATGACGACATACCTCACTCCTTCGGTTTTTCAAAAGTACCATCTCACTTTCGCTGAACCATTCATGATGTGTGTTTGGGTTAGTAGTAACAGAAGGGGTAGAACCGGAGGGAATTTGGGTACTTTCTTGGCTACTTTGGCTAGAATAATAGTTTTGTTGATCACCAAAATAATTAGGCGGGAATTGACCGAATTGTGGGAATTGTTGTGGATTTTGAAATTGGTTTGATGGTGAAAATTGGTTTGGTGGTGGTGGTGGAAATCCCGACATATAATAGGGTTGAAAACCGGAACTACCATCGTGCCTAAATGGCTCATAGCCCGGGGGGGAGTAACCGGGGTCATTGGTTGGACTCGGAATTTGGGGGCTCGTTGTATTAGGTGGTTCTCTAGAGCTACTACTACGGCCAAGTCGGCCTTTCCCCCCCTAGATGATGATGGGTTGTTCGATGCCATAATTAACAATTAGATTTTTAATAAAAACTGATTAACAATAATAATAATTAATAACAACAATTTTAACAATAAAAATAACAATAATAATAACTAATAACAACAATTATAACAATAACAATAACAACAATAAAAAAATAATAACAATAATTGTAACAATAATAATAACTAATAACAACAATTATAACAATTATAATAACAATTAACAACAATAATAATTAAACAAGATTATTCTAATAATAACAATAAAAAAATAATAAATTAATGATTAGTTTAGATCTTACAACCGTGCTTCAATGCTCCACTAATTACGATTACGAACTTTTTAATTTTTTTCCGATATTAGGAAAATAATTAGAGAATTTAAGAGAATAATTAGAGAATTTTAGAAAAAAGGATTATTAGAGAATATAAGAGATTAAGAGATAAGAAGAAGAGATTGTGATTTTGTGATTTGGAAATGAAATGGAGGTGGGTATTTATAGAATTTTTGGGGAGCTAGATGGCCAAAAACTAGCCGTTTTTTGGCTAATTATGTGCAAAAAACGGTAATATTACCGTTATAAACCAAGGTGGGCACGCGGGCCGTGCTGGGCCGGCACGAATGCCGTGCCTGGTCTTCGTGCCACGTGCCGGGCCGACGTGTCAGCACGGCGGGCCAGCACGCCGGGCCCTGGCCGTGCTCGTGCCGGGCCGGGCCTGCAATTCCAGAACATTGTCCGTGGCACGCCCGTGGCACGAATCTCGACTGGCGTGCCGGGTGGGGCTGGGGATCGGGCCGTGCCGGGCTGCGACGAACGGCGGGCCGTGCCGGGCGGCACGCGGGCCATCCCGGCCCGTTCCCAGCTTTAGAAAATTCTATACATAGCCCTAAGGGCTACATATAAGGAGCTAAAAATAGAAAAAACAAATGAAAATGTACATTAATTATACTTGTTTGCGCGTCATTTTGTCATACATTCCTAGATTAAGGGTCTGTTCTGATTTACTGAACTGAGCAGAACTGAACTGAACTGAATTGTTTATGAGAGAAGAAAATTAGGAATTGAACTGATATAACAGTCATCGTGATTCAGAAAACGAGCAGAGTCAGATCCCTCAAAATAATAACGTGAAGGGTAAGAAAGGAAAAGAAATTACTTTAGAGACACTACAACCATTCTGGTCCAAAAACATGACACTGGAAGATGCTGCAAATAAAATTGGAAGTATGTTTGCATTTTGTTTATAATAGACTTTTTAATATCTGAGACCATGCATTTACATACAAATTCCAAATATATACTCTTGCTAAAATTGTGTAGTGTGCACTCATTGATGAATATTAAGTTAGTTGCTGTCAAAACTATTATATCATTTTTAATCAGTAAATCAGGCCACTGATATATCAAAAGGAATAATAATGCTGTAGGCAACGTGGAACTGTAATAATAAAGAGCTTTTTCCTAGAGTAAATCATAAAAACAATAAGTGATGATTTATCATATGCATAGTACAATAATATATATCATGGGCATACACTTAGTAAATTTAGATGTTCAGAATAGAGTTTCGGTTTGATGAAACCTTGCATTGTATCATCTGTTTTTAATATTTGTTAAGTTTGCTGGAAAACTTTAGTAAAATTCCATAGTGTATGGAGAAGAATGCAGGGACTTGTATTCTTTGAATGTACAGAAGAATGGAGATTAATACAGGTATTTCTATGTACAGCAAAATACCCCTGGATTTCAGGAAAGTTATAAAAACTGCAGACTGTTACAACAACTTACATTCTGTTAAAGTGACTGCTGTAAGTTCGTTGCGTGCTCGGGCATAAGCTGCTTCTGGTAACTTCTATGAACCAAGAAGCTACCTCAAATCAACCTGATACTTCAACAGAATTAAAAACTACATTTTCCATTTCTTAATAATTTACCTTTCTATTATTATTTGATGTTTTTAGAAACTGCCTACTCTTACTCCTAGAGACTATTGCCACTCCTTTTTAAGAAAATGCTAATAATATGATTGAGAAGTTTTCGGTTTACAAAATTTATTGTCATTAGCATATTTTAAAAGACAAAGTAATAGAATCTTGGAGAGTGAGATCTGCATCCTGATGATTTCTTAGAAAACTGCTCGAGTTTCTTTGGTAATCAGTAGATTTTTAGCTCGCGTATGTGCTTTGATGCCATTAACACCTTCCATTAGTGTAACATTATTGTAAATGCTATTACATACGTAGTACTTCTCATTATGTACTTGTGTCTTCTATTTTCTCCTTTATCTAATTTATGATGTTGTTGTCAAATATAAATGGTTTATGTTTTGATTCATTGTCTTGCTTATATGATTCGTCGTACTTGTCCACAATTTGTAGTCTCAAGGTCTACAATGAAGCGAAGATTGAATGCTTTGAAACTCAAGTGGCAATCAAGCAGAAAAGGGAAGCAGCATCAGAATGTAAAGAAGAGGAAACAGAATAATAAAGAACCAGTTGGAAATGATTCATCGCAGCAGAACTTGGCGAATAATCCTGCTAATTCAGCATCTCACACGGAAACTGTAGGGGAGTGTATAATGGGAGCAGACCAGCTTACTTTGCCAAATCATGTATCATCCACCCCCGACACTGTTAGCAACTTGACCTTGGACACAATGGAAACCCTCAGAGAGAACTTAATGGAAACTCTAGGCGATATAGATCATTTTCAATGCGCCCACGAGCATTTGGATGGTGCAAATGAGTGTACATAGTCAGATGCTTTGCAACAAAATGAAAATAACTCAAGCAACTTTACAGTGAAGGCCACTTATAAAGATGATGTAGTTAGATTTGATTTCTCATTGAGTTACAGTATTGACCAGCTCAAGGAAGAGTTGGCCAACCAGCTAGAACTCGAGGTTAACACATTCAAAATAAAGTATCAAGATGAAGAGAAACATCCGGTACTAGTGACCCGCATCTCTAACTTAGAGCATGCCTTAAATCTTTCAAGATCATCTAATGATAGCAGTGTTGTTAGATTGTTCTGAAAACATGATATCTTTATTATATTAGAACATTTGTAAACAACAATGAAAAAAGTGTGTGTGTGTGTGCGCGCATGCTCGAACATGAGAAAGAAGGATAGGTTTTATGGTACCATGACAACATCTCTAGCAGCCAGTGCAAGAATATCAGCACATGAAACAGTTCCAGGGCAGAACAATTCTAGCTCTCTTTTAGCCGTCTCTATTACTTCAAATCCTCCTAGAGATTTATTTGCAGGATCTGCTTTCTCAGTTCCATCCCCTTCTACTAGCACTGATGCATCACAATCCTGCAAGAACATAGCTATAATATAGCATTTAATTATCTAGCATCTATTAAATGGCTCTTCTTAGGAAGCTGCCGCCACTTTAGTATAATGTACAGATAGATGGATAGAGGGATGGATAGATACAAGAGACGGAAACTCACGTTGACGGAGCAGTCATGGAAGAGCAAGCGTAAAAGTTTCCCCGGAACAGTCGGATCAGTAGAAGCAGCTCATCTTACAGCATCCCGGACTACAAACTCGACACCCGGGCACGACAATGCATATAATTCAAAGGAGAATCAATGAATATAACAAGGAAACAATCCTAAAACAAGGATTAAAACCAAGAATGTTGGTTTTTGAAGACAATTAGCTTCAACAGGTACATTAATCATTTTGTATACCATTCCCAAGTCAATGTAGCATAAATTATAAACTCTTACTCTCGTTATATATATAATTTTTGTATGTCAGAACTGGATGCAATGTAACATGCAGCTTGTTTTATGTATTTATAGAAGGTGAGAAAGAAAGTTCAAAGAAAGCTTATTTATTGATTTAAAGTTGCATTTATTATGTTTTTGGAGTTGATAGGTAGGAAGCTGAAGAAAGAGGGCTGTAAATTTTAATGGAGACACTGACAATTTAGAGGGCTGATGAATAAAACAGAGCTGGCAGAGGGAATTAATGGTGGGTTTTCATACCAATGCTTTTACAGGTTGTGTAAGTAGTGAGTTACTACTGTGATGTCCAACTACCCTAACCAAATTACTGGTATGTATACATGTTTATTATGATAGGTAGAATTTGCATGATTTTTGGGTTACTTGATGTTGAAAGTTCATGGTTTTTGTTTGGTTTAAGTTTTTGCTGCTTTCATCTTCTGGATCAGGGTATTATAGTCTTAAATCATCTAATCTTTACTAAGAGCATAAATATTGGTGAGGATGGTTTTGTCCTCACAAACATTCTCTCTCCTTACCCTATTTTGACACCTCATACTCTCTTTCATCCACCTTATTTCCCACTATCTCTTTCCTCTCTTCCATCCTCTTCCATTTATTTTTCCCACATCAAAGGGTATCCTCTTGATATATTTTATACTATAAATATGGCCCCACCTTCAAATTTTTTCTTTGTAAAAGATTATTTTTTATTGATTTCTATAATGATAAGGTCTAATAATGATAATAATAATAATAATTAGGATTCGATAATTAGCATACATAATAAAAATTACCTTACCTATATATATTTTGATACAGTAACACATCAAATTAGGAATAAAAACACTAATTGATACACTAAAGTACAACAAATACAAGAAATTAAAGACAAATAACTAATTATCCTCTTTTTTCCTTACCGATTACTAGTATGCTCAAATCTTGCCCATAAATATTCTGCCAAATTCATATTTCTTCCATAACTATGATTATTTTCATCCATTACAAAAGAAAATTATAAAAAGAGAGGAAAGAGAGGAAGGAGTGAAAAAGATGCAAAATTGAAGTGTATAAAAGATGGCCAAAATTAGGTTCATTTTATAGAGAAAATAAAAATACAACCGTTGGTAAAATTAGTTTTTAAAAATATGTTACCGTTTGTGATTAATTACCGTTATAATTTTTTTGAGTTTATAAAATTATGTAACAAATAAACAAATAAAAGTTGACACTTCATCCTCTTGGCACAAAGGACAAGGTAATCCTCTTCTCCTTGAGGATCCTCTACATTACCCAACATCAAAGAGGACTACTCCAAATCAGCAAAAAAACCCACACAAGAGGACATATATCCTCTCCAATAATCTTGCTCTAAAGAGACAGTTATACTATGGATTTGCTGAAAATTGTGCCGGAATAATATTGACTCATTGACTTACATTTATTATTTGTAGGATAGTGAATATAATGATATAACTCCGTTTCTTTGAGCTGTTTTTGTTTGGAATGTTGTAATGAAGAGGGAAACTAAATACGTGTGAGATATTCTTAAATTAGTTTCGACGTGTGATTCAAAATTTATAGATGTTTAGATATTTGTAGCCTAGTGGCGGAATTGGCCTTGTGCCTGGTGGGTCAAATGAGTCACCAAGGCCCAAAAAAAATTCTAATTTTTTTCTTAAAAAAAAAAAAAAATATTCGAAGATTTACACTCCGAGCTAGACGAATTATTGATACACTCCATTGCTTAAGGTAATTTCTGTTTTCTAGCAAATGTCTGTAATTTGATTGAATATTTACTATGGCTTATCACTTGATTGTGAAATTCTAGTATTTGATGATGATAATAACGATGATGTTAGGAACAAAGTTCAGTCTTTTCTTGAAAAGTTTGCCTCTCACTTCAATTCATCATCCTCTTGTTTCTTTTTCTCCTTTACCCATCTTTTCTTTCTCAACCCAACATCAATTTTGTTCATCAGGTCTTCTATTTGTCTTCAATTTAACTTTTTGATTGTTAATTTTGATCTGGGTACTTGTAATTTGTTCCTAATTGAATTGCGTATGTGTAAAATTTCATGATTTAATTTTTTAATGTTATTTTTAATGTTTATTTGGTTGTAGAACGAAGAAAGCTAAGATTGCAGGTGAGAAATTGTGTTCCTGCCCTGCTCCTGCTCTTCCTCTTCGCTTCATCTTCACCAAATCACCAGACGGCCAGATCAGCAGACCTCCGCCACTGCTTCCAGTGCTGGTCACCTCCTCCTGCTCTTCCTCTTCTTCATCTTCGCTCACTGCTGCTGCTGCACACAGGCGGCTCGCCGGCTCCACTGCCTCCACACATTGATGGTGTTGTTGCTCTTGATTGGGTATTTGGGTTGTCGGTGATCATCGAAAGCTTCCTCCTCTCTCTCCTATTCTCATTTTGCTAGTAAGTTGATTTCTAATTTTTAGTTTAAAATTCTAATCTTCAATTTAATTCAGTCTAATTAGTTAATTCTATTAAATTATTTGATATAAGTTTAAGGGAAATTGGAGGTTGTCGAGACACAGTGATTGGATTCTTCTCTCTATTTCGTTGATTTTGTTAGTTTTTTGGTAAAAGTTTGAAACTTTAGTTGATTTTGTTGTTGTTTGTTTGTAAACTTTGAACCTTTTGTTAATGTTGTTGGGTTTTTGTCTTTTTGATGAAATTTGAACCTTTTTGACCATGTGATTATGTGAATTGTGGTCAGTGTTTATTTAGGGTGTTTATTAGCTTGTCAATTTTAGTCTTGTCAATTTTAAGCTTGTTAATTATTAGTTAGTATTGTAATCTTGTCAATTTTCTATTTGGATGATCTTGGTAAGAAATTTTTTTTTTACATATTTGGTTATCGATTGTGACTCACCAGTCGGAAGTTCCTGGGTCCGGAAGTTCCTGGGTCCGCCAAGGGTTGTCAATAGGGCGGGGTGGGGCGGATTTTAGTCTTCCCATCCTCATCTCAATCTAAAATTTTCATATCCATCCCATCCCCATCCCCATCCCCGCGACGGGTCTAAAATTCATCCCCATCCCCGCCCCCACTTGAATAATCACCCCCACCTAATCCCCACCTAAGACCTGCCTAATCCCCGCCTCCCAAATACACAATCCTTCATAATTAATAAAGATTGCAAAAAGAAAAAAATTATTATTAATATTACACATTCTATTGTTTATAATATAAGTGTATTACAAAGTATTATATTTACTATTTTATTTTACATAATTTTTTTTATAAAATAGTATAAAAGTATATAATTTTGTTTTTAAAAATATATGGATGTGGGGATGGGGCGGGTACGAAGTGGGGTGGGTGGAGATGGAGCGGGTACGAAGTGGGGTGGGTGGGGATGGAGCGGGTACGAAGTGGGACGGGTGGGGCGGATAAACCTAAAATCCACCCCGCCTCATCACCCATGGCGGGTATGGTTTTTATCTCCATCCCCGCCCCATC
Source organism: Chenopodium quinoa (assembly GCF_001683475.1). Lineage (NCBI taxonomy): Eukaryota > Viridiplantae > Streptophyta > Magnoliopsida > Caryophyllales > Amaranthaceae > Chenopodium > Chenopodium quinoa. The sequence continues at coordinate 12,667 of NW_018742789.1, forward strand.
ACCCGCCAAACCAAGATTCATCCCCGCCCCAACGCAGCTCTCTTATTTGACCCGCCCCAACGCGGGTCTCTTATTTGACCCGCCCCACTGACATCCCTAGATATGTGCTTTATAAGTGGGTAAAAGACACTTGTAATTTGAAAAAACAAAAAAAAAAAAAAAAAAAAAAAAGGTAGAGAAACAGAGTGTAATTGGATAGAGTTGACATATTTTGACTCATATAGTATAAGCTACTCCGTATAAAATTAAATGCTTGTTGTTACTTTATTTTTCTTAAATAAATAAATAAATATCTGGACTAATAGATTTAGAATACTTTTTTTTATTTTTAACTAGTAGATATACAAACCAACAGAGTTGTTTTTTTTTTTTTTTTAAGGAACATACCAACATAGTATGACTATGGGCCGTTACTGTTAACTTAGTGAAGTATAACTTGAGGTTCAGGTTCAATGCATAATAATTCATTGAGGCTCAGGTTCAAGGCATAATTACTTAAGTGGGGTCCAGAAAAGCTGTGATGCATTTATAAATCTATGTGGTCATTAGTTCTTCTTATTAACCACAACTAATTATTTGCGGTTGAGGTTCACGTTGAAGTTGATAGTTGTGATAATTTCTTGATGGAATCTTAAAGCTGCAACTACTGAGTAGTATTTATCTTCTCTCTTTGTTCCTTTATTTCCCAGTTTATATTTCTGTAGTTTGAAATTAAAATTAAAAGAGGTGGTTTTTGGTGTTCTTGTTGAAGCTAAGGAAATGATAACTTGCGGAGAAGTAGATTCTAAAGGTCACTTGGAATTGAGGGAGGATCCAGAGGCATGGATTAAAAATAACCCTCCTTCTCGTCTAGCCTTGCGTTGTTATGAAAAGGAAGAGGTAGGAGAATCAATAGGTGAGCTCACACAGCTCATCCGCCTGGAATTCTTGTACTGTGATTCCCTGAAATGTGTGTCTAACACCATCACTAGGCTTCACAAATTGGAGCACTTGCAATTTTATAAGTGTTATTGTTTGGAAGAATTGCCGGCAAATATAGGGCAGTTGGTGAGCCTTACTCATCTCAAGCTTGATTATTGCGAGAACATAAAGTTCCTTCCTGATAGCATTGTAAATCTATCCAATTTGACTTATTTAACTCTCTCTTCCTGTGATTCCCTTGTTGAATTGCCGGCAAATATAGGGCAGTTGGTGAGCCTTACCCATCTCAAACTTAAATATTGCAAGAACATAAAGTCACTTCCTTTGAGCATTGCAAATCTATCCAATTTGACATCTTTATCTCTCTTTTCCTGTGAGTCCCTGGTTGAATTGCCGGCAAATTTGGATGGGTTGGCCCATTTATGTCTTCTTGATATTCAATCATCCAAAATCAAGTGTCTTCCTTGGAGCATCACGAAGCTACGCAAACTCCGACATCTAATGTTGCCCGAACATTTCAGACTCGAAACGTTGCCATATGACTTGAATCATTCGGTCATCATTTCTGTTAAAGATAGGCATGTTCGCAAATCCTGGGAGGAACTTAAAACAGAGATAGGAGAATTGCCCATTCCTTTTGGTGGAGGTAAGTTTACATTGCCAATGCTTTTACTTTTACAGTTTTACTCCAAATTTGTTTGTTCTAGTTGACGTGGTAGTTATACTATGTAATAATCAAGCTTATCTCTTCTCTCCCCCTCCTACAATGGCAGAAATAAGAAATGATGCAGCTCAAAATCCCTCTATCATATCTCCTCCTGGTTATCTCCGATTGAAGGAGGATGATCCTTCGCAATGGATTATTAATAACAGAAATTTACTCATGTTGGTTCGATTTTTGGACTTGGAAAATGTTAAGGAGTTAACAGATTCCATAATGCAATTCAGTGAGCTCACCCACCTCTATCTCTACTTCACTGATCATATTTGCCTCCCGGATAACTACTTTGTCACATTCACAAGGCTTACACATCTCTCTCTCGACTCTTCTGATGTTGAAATTGATGAGTCCGTTATTCACAGCTTAAGCAAGCTATCCAATTTACAAACACTACATCTGCGATTATCCATTTATGATAGCTTGGAAAATTTTAATATGCCTGTCAGCCTCAAACATCTCTCTTTATCATCTTGCAATATGAGGCCACTTTATGATAGCTTGGAAAAGTTAACTAACTTAAGGAGTCTGGATCTCAATTCCTGTGATTATTGCGAGTCATTGCCACCATGTATGTATATTCACAAACTCAGGCTTGTGGATTGCTCCTTCGAGTCACTTGACTCACTTCCTATTGGCCTACATCACCTGGAAATTTTGTTTTTCAAAGATTATAATGACCTGAGATGTATCTTTGAAAAATGTTGGAATAAATTAGTCAACCTGGAGACACTCTCCATTACATGTTCTAAAATGGAGTTCTTTCCTGAAGATATAGCAAGACTCCACAACTTGCAAGAATTACAACTCAAAGACTGTATCAGCCTCGAAAAACTACCATCAAATCTACATGAGTTAGTCAATTTGCATACTCTTGATATCAGCGTCACCAGAATCAAGACCCTTCCTCCTAGTTTTGTGAAGCTGCGCAATCTACTACACTTAATCCTCCCCAAGTGTTTTAACTTTGAAAGATTGCCAAGGAATCTGAAGCAAGTGTCCATCATCGATGACACAGAAGAAGCATACTACAAGAGCAACGCCTATGATGCTTCCCTTTACCAAGCCTCAGCCTCCGATGAAAGCGAAGATGAAGTAACTGTTGTTCCTAGAGGTAATTAAATGTTGCCAGTAATTCATATGTCATAACTTGCATTTTTTTTATCATCATTGATGACACGGATGATGCATACTTCACACATATGAATAACTCTCGTATCAAAATGCCAACAGTAGAAATTCATGAAACTGTCCCTGATGAGCAGACATCAGCAGATCCTTTCAACAGTATAAGTATGGGCTCTATTGAGCACATAACAACAGCACAAGGTGGTATTGAGCAAGATAATGGTGAGAACAGTCATCATGATTTAGAAAATGGGCAGAAACAGGTCCCTCAACACAATAAGGTGGAGAGAAATAGTAGAATTGAAATATCTGAAGAGAAGCTACAACAATGTTGGTCCGAAAACCCGATGTCACTACAAGAAACTGCAGAAAAAATATTTGGAGGTATCATGATCGCATTTTGTTTGTATTAGAATTGTTAATTATCTGAGACCTGCATTTACATACTCTTGCCAAAATCTGTTTATTCATTGAAGTTTTAATTTCTATTGATGCCACTGATATTTCAAAAGGAATAATAATGCTGTATTCAATGCAAAACTTCAATTGAGAACTTTTTCCTAGAGCAAAACTATTAAAACATTGAGTAATGTTGTGCCATGTGCGGAGTAACATAAATTTACATCATGGACACTACACAATTTTTTTTTTTTTTGGTTGATAAAAATGGAAACTAAGCAAATTTAGATGTTCATGTGAAATTTTGATCCCTGCCTTTTAATAATTTCAAGCAAACTCTTATTTACAATGTGCGAACCTCTAATTATATATGTTTGCTTACTTAATTGTCTTCATTGATGTTAATTGTCTCTTTGAACTTTTATAAATAGTGTGGTCACATTTATACTCGTGAAAATATTTGTTTACCTATATTCCCTAATTAATGTTAATGGTCCATAACTAAATTTGTGGTTATGACTTTATAAGGATGGTTTTTGAAAATTAATTTATCATTAAGACTGAGATAGACATCCTGTCATCCCGATGATTTCCATAAAAAAATTAACTGCTTGAGCTTCTTTATCATACTTGACTTCAATTTGCAGTATCATACTTGGCTTTTCTAAATGATTAATCATACTTGACTTCAATTTGCAGTATCGAGGTCTACATTGAAACGAACAATAAAAGAATTGGGTGTCGAGAAGTGGCCAAGAAAAGGAAGAAAACAACAGCCTGATGCAAAGAAGAGGAAAACAAACAATACAGCACCATTTGAAAGTTATTGCTCACAACAGAATGTGGTGAACCTAGGTAGTTCAGCAGCTCACACGGAAAATGTGCAGTGTATAATGGGATCAGACCTGCATTTGGAAGAGCCCTTAATTGAAAGCCATATGGATATCCAGCAACAAGTCCAAGGGCATCTGGAAGGCGCTCTTCATACAACTGAAAGTTCAGGCACAATTGTTGTAAAAGCCACTTACAAGGAGCTTTCAGTGAGAATTGTTTTCTCTTTGACTTTACCGATTAATCAACTAATTGAAGAAATAGGCATGAAGTTCCAACTTGAGTTGAACAAATATAGATTGCTTTATCAAGATGAAGATAAAGAGTGGATGATGCTGACTAGTGTGGAAGATTTGAAGTATGCTTCGAATGTTGCTGAATCATTGGGAACCAAGTTTGTTAGATTGTCTGTTATTGACTATGTTGTTTAATACTGTAAAACTATTGCTTATAGTTGACATATTTTGACTCATGTAATTAAATGTTGTTACTCCGTGTTACTTTTTCCCTTCTTAAAAGTAGGAATAGTAATGTGAGGATTAATAAGAGAGAAGTAAAAGGAGGGAAGAAAATAAGATTTCCATTATTTTCTAAAGGAAAATATTTTCCACCGTATGTATTTAGAGAGTGATGAAATGGGAGATATCATAAAAGTATAAATCTTATGAATATAGAGAGATAAAATAAATATTACGAAGTACAAGCTTAGAGAATCAGAGTGTAGAGGAAAATGAGTCTTGTTATTCTCACACAAAGATGTTAATTATGGGTCAGGTCATTTCTGGTTGTTTTGTGTTTTGAGTCTGTAGGGTTAAGATCGGGTTGCGTCACTTTGGGTTTCGGGTCGCTTTGGGTATCGAGTTAATTTGGGTATAAGATCAATTTCGGGTTAACATTTTTGGGTTAATTTCGGGTCATGGATCGGGTTAGGATTGCCGGGTCAATGTCGGGTGAATGGGTAATTATTTAGTGAGGTCCAAGTTTTTTTTATTTTTTTTTTATTTTTCAAGGTTCAGGTTCAATACACAACTAGTTTTTATTTCATTATTTTTTTTTTTAAGAAAATAAGGTTCAGGTTCAATATACTTCGTACAACTTAGTGAACTAGGGTTGATTGTGGGGTCCAGAATAGTTGTGCTGCATTATTAATCTGATAATCTCTATGGGTTGTTCATCAATCCCTATCCACCTCACTTTTTTTTTTTTTTTTTTTTTAGGGGGGGGGGGCGGTGGGAAGAAATAGGAGAATAATGTAGGTTCAGGCTCAAAGTTTTTATAAATTGGTAGCTGCTTCTCAATTCTCATATACTAGTACAGTACGTATTCAATATTTCATTCAAATCCTGAAAGTTAGAGTATCCCTGCTATACAAAGTGACTCTGCAACTATGGAAAGTGAACAAGGAAATTATGAGCATGAGCAGAACCAAACCCTTCAAAATGACATCAAGGGTTACAAAAGAAAAGAAATTTCACTAGAGACGCTTCAATCATTTTGGTCCAAAAATATGACATTCCAAGAAGCTGCAGAACAAGTTGGAGGTATGTTACTTTATGATTAAAAATTTTGGTCCTAGAACAAATTTATGTTATGTGCTTTTAATTCCATGAATTTGTTCAGCAAATTGTAGTTAAATAAAAATAGTTTATGTTTTGATTCTTGGTCTTTCTTAAATGACCACAATTTGCAGTCTCGAGGTGTACAATGAAGCGAAGATTGACAGAATTGAAGCTGGTGTGGCCATCAAGCAAAAAAAGGAAGCAACATCTTGATGATGATGCAAAGAAGAGGAAACACGATAGTAAAGCACCATTTGGAAGTGATTCCACAACACATCAGAATTTGGTGAATCCTTCTAATTCAACTGCTCACGCGGATATTGTGGGGAAGGGTATAACTGGATGCGATCGGCATATGTTGCCAAATCATGTATCATCCAACTCCAACGCTGTTGGCAACTTGACCATGGACACAAGAGTGGAAAACGTTAGGGAGAACTTAATGGATAATCAACGTTCTGAAGAGCATTAGAATGGATGATGCTGACTAGTGGAAGATTTGAAGTATGCTTCGAATGTTGCAATCATTAGAAACCAAGTTTGCTAGATTGTCTGTTATTGACTATGTTCTTTAATAATACTAGTGCTTATACTGGCTTAAGTCAGTTAACATTTGTGCTCTGGACTAGCAAAGAGTATGACTATGGGCCGTTTATTTAGGCCCCGGTTGATTGTTTTCAATAAAACATTAGTTTTCATGAACATATAGTTTCTAGGAAAACCACAACTATAAATTAGTTCTCCTGATTAAATAATTTCCTGCTGAAATATTTTTCTTTCGAAAATTCTAAACCTGGGCATCGTGCCGGGCCGGGCCGCCGCGGGCCACGTGCTCCTGCGTGCCGTGCCGATCGTGCCGCCGTGCCCAGGAAGTCGTGTCGTGCCGTGCCGGCCATTCTCACAGGCCAACCCACGGCCTGGCACGGCCCTCATGCCTGGCGGGCTCGTGCCGTGCCGGCCACGTGCCGGCCTGGCGGGCCGGCAGCGGGCTGGCAGTTTCCAACCTTTTTTTTTTTATTTTTTTTTTTAAAAAAAGTGACAACATTATAACTTATATTATAATGTATATAAGTTATAAAATTATAATTATAATTATAATTTTTATAAGTTATAAGGTTATAAGTTTTATAATTATAAGTTGAATATTTATGTTTTATAATTTTATATATTCAATATTTATATTTATATATTTACTCTATACTATTACTTTAAAATTTAATGTTTATGATTTATTAAATATAATTTTGTATTAGTAATTGGTATAATTTTATTTTTTTTAATACGAATTTACAAATTATAACAAAACGGGGAAAAAAAGGCAAATTGGGCTTGGATGTGAATAATGCGTACTTCATATTATTATTACTTGAGTTGAGAAAATTGTACAATGATAAAAATCGTACAATGATGGTATTAAACAAAAATTGGAAAATGATAATATTGATAATGATTAAAATCGTACAATATACAAAAATTGTTTATTCTTCTTCTTGCTCGTCTTCGTCGTCGGCTTCGGCTTCGGCTTCATCGGCTAGTTGGATAGATTGGGAACTAGCTGAACCCGAACGGTCGGAAGCGGAGGTTCCTTCATCGTTGTCGTTGTCCTCGTAAGAACGGTCTTGTGAGCGATTTTCCGCATCCAACCAATCTTTGAAACACACGCACATTTCTAGTATTTCGGGTTTTAGACTTGTTATTTTATCGTCCAGAACCCTTCCGGATGCGCTGAAAGCTCATTCGGAGGCAACAGAGGAGACTTGGATACCAAGAATGTCTCGTGCCATTGCCGCCAAAGTTGGATGCTTCGTGCTTTGTTGTTTCCACCATGCAAGGAGGTCGAGGCTGTTAATCTCATCGTCGTCCATGCCTTTGGTGAAGTCATAACTCAGGTACATCTGCAACTCCGAGACGTCGCTTTGCGTTCTCCTGATTGATGAATCACCTGAAAACCTTGAAATCAAGTTAGTAGCCTGTGAAAATAAATGTTTGGCCTTCTTACTTACGTTTTTGGATGGTTGGGAAGGCCCTGAGCGAGGAGCGGTGCCATATTTGCTTTCATAGACTCCATATAAAGCAAAAAACTGATCCTTCACAATACTCTTATACGTTTCTACATCATCGTCAAGATTCAGGCATTGAAAATAAATGTCAACTAACATAAATGTGTTTTCATACTTTTGCCTAGGATCTAATATGGAAGCAAAAATATAAATCAAAGGAATTTCACTATAATATTTACGCCACTTTGTTTCCATTGCTGGAAGATACTGATCATAATCACTTTGGTTGCGATGATCAGCGAAAAGTTGGGCGAGTAAACATGCATTAGAAAGAAAGTTTTGAGCACAAGGACTGTAAACAGAAGAAAAACAATACGTCATGTTATATAATAACTGTAAAAATTGCATATATCTTTCACAGTTATACCAATCATCATCATATAAAGCATTTTGTGGAAATTTTTGGTTGTAAAATATTGTTAACGGGCCCTTGTACTCAATTGTCTTAGTTAACATGTCATAGGTGGAATTCCACCTAGTTGGGCAATCGGTTTTGATTTTTATTGCCCTTATCTTTTGCTGTCTTAGAAAAGTCTTCCATTCTTGGTACCTCATGTTTGAGCTATTAATAGACATAATAGCATCTCTGATTTTGTTGTAGTATGGGCCAATTGCCCGAACTCCATCCTGTACACATAAGTTAAGTACATGGCAAACACATCTAGTATGAAGAGCATCACCGTCTAATATTACATCGGTTAAGTTTTGTTTGACAAGATTAGCTGTGTATGTCATAGAGGTTGCATTGTCAAAAGTCATAGACATCATTTTATCTCGAAGGTTGTATTCGTCTATTGCTTGCATTAAATGGTGAGCAATGTTAATGCCGGTGTGTGGGTATTCCAGCATTTTGAAATGTATTATTCTTTTTTGTAACAACCATTGATCATCTACCCAATGGCAAGTCACACATAAATAGTGATATTTATAACCATTATCCCAAGAATCGGCTGTCAAAGACACTCTACAGTTAAGGTTACTCAATTCGGCTTGTAACCGCAATTTGTACTCTAGGTAGTTTTTCATGGCGGCGGAACGAACGGTTTTCCTAGATATTCTTTTATGTTGGGGTTGTAGTGCTTTGTTAATGTAGGTGTTAAATGGGTCACTTTCCGAGAAAAGAAAAGGTTGTTCGGCGTGTACTATCATTTTCCCTAGTTCATCCCTATCCCTCTCATAGTTGTAGGTGAAGCCGTGTGGATGGTATTGGGAAATTTTTGGTTGGGTTGGATCAATAGCTGGTTTTGCACAAGCTTTCATGTGTCTAGTTAGGTGTCCCGTCCCGGATTTGGATAGTGCCGTGAATACACCATTACATGTTTTACATTTTGCATATGTTTGGTTGGGTTTATTTAGGACGAAATGACGCCATACCTCACTCCTTCGGTTTTTCAAAAGTACCATCTCACTTTCGCTGAACCATTCATGATGTGTGTTTGGGTTAGTAGTAACAGAAGGGGTAGAACCGGAGGGAATTTGGGTACTTTCTTGGCTACTTTGGCTAGAATAATAGTTTTGTTGATCACCAAAATAATTAGGCGGGAATTGACCGAATTGTGGGAATTGTTGTGGATTTTGAAATTGGTTTGATGGTGAAAATTGGTTTGGTGGTGGTGGTGGAAATCCCGACATTTAATAGGGTTGAAAACCGGAACTACCATCGTGCCTAAATGGCTCATAGCCCGGGGGGGAGAAACCGGGGTCATTGGTTGGACTCGGAATTTGGGGGCTCGTTGTATTAGGTGGTTCTCTAGAGCTACTACTACGGCCAAGTCGGCCTTTCCCCCCCCTAGATGATGATGGGTTGTTCGATGCCATAATTAACAATTAGATTTTTAATAAAAACTGATTAACAATAATAATAATTAATAACAACAATTTTAACAATAAAAATAACAATAATAATAACTAATAACAACAATTATAACAATAACAATAACAACAATAAAAAAATAATAACAATAATTGTAACAATAATAATAACTAATAACAACAATTATAACAATTATAATAACAATTAACAACAATAATAATTAAACAAGATTATTCTAATAATAACAATAAAAAAATAATAAATTAATGATTAGTTTAGATCTTACAACCGTGCTTCAATGCTCCACTAATTACGATTACGAACTTTTTAATTTTTTTCCGATATTAGGAAAATAATTAGAGAATTTAAGAGAATAATTAGAGAATTTTAGAAAAAAGGATTATTAGAGAATATAAGAGATTAAGAGATAAGAAGAAGAGATTGTGATTTTGTGATTTGGAAATGAAATGGAGGTGGGTATTTATAGAATTTTTGGGGAGCTAGATGGCCAAAAACTAGCCGTTTTTTGGCTAATTATGTGCAAAAAACGGTAATATTACCGTTATAAACCAAGGTGGGCACGCGGGCCGTGCTGGGCCGGCACGAATGCCGTGCCTGGTCTTCGTGCCACGTGCCGGGCCGACGTGTCAGCACGGCGGGCCAGCACGCCGGGCCCTGGCCGTGCTCGTGCCGGGCCGGGCCTGCAATTCCAGAACATTGTCCGTGGCACGCCCGTGGCACGAATCTCGACTGGCGTGCCGGGTGGGGCTGGGGATCGGGCCGTGCCGGGCTGCGACGAACGGCGGGCCGTGCCGGGCGGCACGCGGGCCATCCCGGCCCGTTCCCAGCTTTAGAAAATTCTATACATAGCCCTAAGGGCTACATATAAGGAGCTAAAAATAGAAAAAACAAATGAAAATGTACATTAATTATACTTGTTTGCGCGTCATTTTGTCATACATTCCTAGATTAAGGGTCTGTTCTGATTTACTGAACTGAGCAGAACTGAACTGAACTGAATTGTTTATGAGAGAAGAAAATTAGGAATTGAACTGATATAACAGTCATCGTGATTCAGAAAACGAGCAGAGTCAGATCCCTCAAAATAATAACGTGAAGGGTAAGAAAGGAAAAGAAATTACTTTAGAGACACTACAACCATTCTGGTCCAAAAACATGACACTGGAAGATGCTGCAAATAAAATTGGAAGTATGTTTGCATTTTGTTTATAATAGACTTTTTAATATCTGAGACCATGCATTTACATACAAATTCCAAATATATACTCTTGCTAAAATTGTGTAGTGTGCACTCATTGATGAATATTAAGTTAGTTGCTGTCAAAACTATTATATCATTTTTAATCAGTAAATCAGGCCACTGATATATCAAAAGGAATAATAATGCTGTAGGCAACGTGGAACTGTAATAATAAAGAGCTTTTTCCTAGAGTAAATCATAAAAACAATAAGTGATGATTTATCATATGCATAGTACAATAATATATATCATGGGCATACACTTAGTAAATTTAGATGTTCAGAATAGAGTTTCGGTTTGATGAAACCTTGCATTGTATCATCTGTTTTTAATATTTGTTAAGTTTGCTGGAAAACTTTAGTAAAATTCCATAGTGTATGGAGAAGAATGCAGGGACTTGTATTCTTTGAATGTACAGAAGAATGGAGATTAATACAGGTATTTCTATGTACAGCAAAATACCCCTGGATTTCAGGAAAGTTATAAAAACTGCAGACTGTTACAACAACTTACATTCTGTTAAAGTGACTGCTGTAAGTTCGTTGCGTGCTCGGGCATAAGCTGCTTCTGGTAACTTCTATGAACCAAGAAGCTACCTCAAATCAACCTGATACTTCAACAGAATTAAAAACTACATTTTCCATTTCTTAATAATTTACCTTTCTATTATTATTTGATGTTTTTAGAAACTGCCTACTCTTACTCCTAGAGACTATTGCCACTCCTTTTTAAGAAAATGCTAATAATATGATTGAGAAGTTTTCGGTTTACAAAATTTATTGTCATTAGCATATTTTAAAAGACAAAGTAATAGAATCTTGGAGAGTGAGATCTGCATCCTGATGATTTCTTAGAAAACTGCTCGAGTTTCTTTGGTAATCAGTAGATTTTTAGCTCGCGTATGTGCTTTGATGCCATTAACACCTTCCATTAGTGTAACATTATTGTAAATGCTATTACATACGTAGTACTTCTCATTATGTACTTGTGTCTTCTATTTTCTCCTTTATCTAATTTATGATGTTGTTGTCAAATATAAATGGTTTATGTTTTGATTCATTGTCTTGCTTATATGATTCGTCGTACTTGTCCACAATTTGTAGTCTCAAGGTCTACAATGAAGCGAAGATTGAATGCTTTGAAACTCAAGTGGCAATCAAGCAGAAAAGGGAAGCAGCATCAGAATGTAAAGAAGAGGAAACAGAATAATAAAGAACCAGTTGGAAATGATTCATCGCAGCAGAACTTGGCGAATAATCCTGCTAATTCAGCATCTCACACGGAAACTGTAGGGGAGTGTATAATGGGAGCAGACCAGCTTACTTTGCCAAATCATGTATCATCCACCCCCGACACTGTTAGCAACTTGACCTTGGACACAATGGAAACCCTCAGAGAGAACTTAATGGAAACTCTAGGCGATATAGATCATTTTCAATGCGCCCACGAGCATTTGGATGGTGCAAATGAGTGTACATAGTCAGATGCTTTGCAACAAAATGAAAATAACTCAAGCAACTTTACAGTGAAGGCCACTTATAAAGATGATGTAGTTAGATTTGATTTCTCATTGAGTTACAGTATTGACCAGCTCAAGGAAGAGTTGGCCAACCAGCTAGAACTCGAGGTTAACACATTCAAAATAAAGTATCAAGATGAAGAGAAACATCCGGTACTAGTGACCCGCATCTCTAACTTAGAGCATGCCTTAAATCTTTCAAGATCATCTAATGATAGCAGTGTTGTTAGATTGTTCTGAAAACATGATATCTTTATTATATTAGAACATTTGTAAACAACAATGAAAAAAGTGTGTGTGTGTGTGCGCGCATGCTCGAACATGAGAAAGAAGGATAGGTTTTATGGTACCATGACAACATCTCTAGCAGCCAGTGCAAGAATATCAGCACATGAAACAGTTCCAGGGCAGAACAATTCTAGCTCTCTTTTAGCCGTCTCTATTACTTCAAATCCTCCTAGAGATTTATTTGCAGGATCTGCTTTCTCAGTTCCATCCCCTTCTACTAGCACTGATGCATCACAATCCTGCAAGAACATAGCTATAATATAGCATTTAATTATCTAGCATCTATTAAATGGCTCTTCTTAGGAAGCTGCCGCCACTTTAGTATAATGTACAGATAGATGGATAGAGGGATGGATAGATACAAGAGACGGAAACTCACGTTGACGGAGCAGTCATGGAAGAGCAAGCGTAAAAGTTTCCCCGGGACAGTCGGATCAGTAGAAGCAGCTCATCTTACAGCATCCCGGACTACAAACTCGACACCCGGGCACGACAATGCATATAATTCAAAGGAGAATCAATGAATATAACAAGGAAACAATCCTAAAACAAGGATTAAAACCAAGAATGTTGGTTTTTGAAGACAATTAGCTTCAACAGGTACATTAATCATTTTGTATACCATTCCCAAGTCAATGTAGCATAAATTATAAACTCTTACTCTCGTTATATATATAATTTTTGTATGTCAGAACTGGATGCAATGTAACATGCAGCTTGTTTTATGTATTTATAGAAGGTGAGAAAGAAAGTTCAAAGAAAGCTTATTTATTGATTTAAAGTTGCATTTATTATGTTTTTGGAGTTGATAGGTAGGAAGCTGAAGAAAGAGGGCTGTAAATTTTAATGGAGACACTGACAATTTAGAGGGCTGATGAATAAAACAGAGCTGGCAGAGGGAATTAATGGTGGGTTTTCATACCAATGCTTTTACAGGTTGTGTAAGTAGTGAGTTACTACTGTGATGTCCAACTACCCTAACCAAATTACTGGTATGTATACATGTTTATTATGATAGGTAGAATTTGCATGATTTTTGGGTTACTTGATGTTGAAAGTTCATGGTTTTTGTTTGGTTTAAGTTTTTGCTGCTTTCATCTTCTGGATCAGGGTATTATAGTCTTAAATCATCTAATCTTTACTAAGAGCATATATATTGGTGAGGATGGTTTTGTCCTCTCAAACATTCTCTCTCCTTACCCTATTTTGACACCTCATACTCTCTTTCATCCACCTTATTTCCCACTATCTCTTTCCTCTCTTCCATCCTCTTCCATTTATTTTTCCCACATCAAAGGGTATCCTCTTGATATATTTTATACTATAAATATGGCCCCACCTTCAAATTTTTTCTTTGTAAAAGATTATTTTTTATTGATTTCTATAATGATAAGGTCTAATAATGATAATAATAATAATAATTAGGATTCGATAATTAGCATACATAATAAAAATTACCTTACCTATATATATTTTGATACAGTAACACATCAAATTAGGAATAAAAACACTAATTGATACACTAAAGTACAACAAATACAAGAAATTAAAGACAAATAACTAATTATCCTCTTTTTTCCTTACCGATTACTAGTATGCTCAAATCTTGCCCATAAATATTCTGCCAAATTCATATTTCTTCCATAACTATGATTATTTTCATCCATTACAAAAGAAAATTATAAAAAGAGAGGAAAGAGAGGAAGGAGTGAAAAAGATGCAAAATTGAAGTGTATAAAAGATGGCCAAAATTAGGTTCATTTTATAGAGAAAATAAAAATACAACCGTTGGTAAAATTAGTTTTTAAAAATATGTTACCGTTTGTGATTAATTACCGTTATAATTTTTTTGAGTTTATAAAATTATGTAACAAATAAACAAATAAAAGTTGACACTTCATCCTCTTGGCACAAAGGACAAGGTAATCCTCTTCTCCTTGAGGATCCTCTACATTACCCAACATCAAAGAGGACTACTCCAAATCAGCAAAAAAACCCACACAAGAGGACATATATCCTCTCCAATAATCTTGCTCTAAAGAGACAGTTATACTATGGATTTGCTGAAAATTGTGCCGGAATAATATTGACTCATTGACTTACATTTATTATTTGTAGGATAGTGAATATAATGATATAACTCCGTTTCTTTGAGCTGTTTTTGTTTGGAATGTTGTAATGAAGAGGGAAACTAAATACGTGTGAGATATTCTTAAATTAGTTTCGACGTGTGATTCAAAATTTATAGATGTTTAGATATTTGTAGCCTAGTGGCGGAATTGGCCTTGTGCCTGGTGGGTCAAATGAGTCACCAAGGCCCAAAAAAAATTCTAATTTTTTTCTTAAAAAAAAAAAAAAAAATATTCGAAGATTTACACTCCGAGCTAGACGAATTATTGATACACTCCATTGCTTAAGGTAATTTCTGTTTTCTAGCAAATGTCTGTAATTTGATTGAATATTTACTATGGCTTATCACTTGATTGTGAAATTCTAGTATTTGATGATGATAATAACGATGATGTTAGGAACAAAGTTCAGTCTTTTCTTGAAAAGTTTGCCTCTCACTTCAATTCATCATCCTCTTGTTTCTTTTTCTCCTTTACCCATCTTTTCTTTCTCAACCCAACATCAATTTTGTTCATCAGGTCTTCTATTTGTCTTCAATTTAACTTTTTGATTGTTAATTTTGATCTGGGTACTTGTAATTTGTTCCTAATTGAATTGCGTATGTGTAAAATTTCATGATTTAATTTTTTAATGTTATTTTTAATGTTTATTTGGTTGTAGAACGAAGAAAGCTAAGATTGCAGGTGAGAAATTGTGTTCCTGCCCTGCTCCTGCTCTTCCTCTTCGCTTCATCTTCACCAAATCACCAGACGGCCAGATCAGCAGACCTCCGCCACTGCTTCCAGTGCTGGTCACCTCCTCCTGCTCTTCCTCTTCTTCATCTTCGCTCACTGCTGCTGCTGCACACAGGCGGCTCGCCGGCTCCACTGCCTCCACACATTGATGGTGTTGTTGCTCTTGATTGGGTATTTGGGTTGTCGGTGATCATCGAAAGCTTCCTCCTCTCTCTCCTATTCTCATTTTGCTAGTAAGTTGATTTCTAATTTTTAGTTTAAAATTCTAATCTTCAATTTAATTCAGTCTAATTAGTTAATTCTATTAAATTATTTGATATAAGTTTAAGGGAAATTGGAGGTTGTCGAGACACAGTGATTGGATTCTTCTCTCTATTTCGTTGATTTTGTTAGTTTTTTGGTAAAAGTTTGAAACTTTAGTTGATTTTGTTGTTGTTTGTTTGTAAACTTTGAACCTTTTGTTAATGTTGTTGGGTTTTTGTCTTTTTGATGAAATTTGAACCTTTTTGACCATGTGATTATGTGAATTGTGGTCAGTGTTTATTTAGGGTGTTTATTAGCTTGTCAATTTTAGTCTTGTCAATTTTAAGCTTGTTAATTATTAGTTAGTATTGTAATCTTGTCAATTTTCTATTTGGATGATCTTGGTAAGAAATTTTTTTTTTACATATTTGGTTATCGATTGTGACTCACCAGTCGGAAGTTCCTGGGTCCGGAAGTTCCTGGGTCCGCCAAGGGTTGTCAATAGGGCGGGGTGGGGCGGATTTTAGTCTTCCCATCCTCATCTCAATCTAAAATTTTCATATCCATCCCCATCCCCATCCCCATCCCCGCGACGGGTCTAAAATTCATCCCCATCCCCGCCCCCACTTGAATAATCACCCCCACCTAATCCCCACCTAAGACCTGCCTAATCCCCGCCTCCCAAATACACAATCCTTCATAATTAATAAAGATTGCAAAAAGAAAAAAATTATTATTAATATTACACATTCTATTGTTTATAATATAAGTGTATTACAAAGTATTATATTTACTATTTTATTTTACATAATTTTTTTTATAAAATAGTATAAAAGTATATAATTTTGTTTTTAAAAATATATGGATGTGGGGATGGGGCGGGTACGAAGTGGGGTGGGTGGAGATGGAGCGGGTACGAAGTGGGGTGGGTGGGGATGGAGCGGGTACGAAGTGGGACGGGTGGGGCGGATAAACCTAAAATCCACCCCGCCTCATCACCCATGGCGGGTATGGTTTTTATCTCCATCCCCGCCCCATCACCCGCCAAACCAAGATTCATCCCCGCCCCAACGCAGCTCTCTTATTTGACCCGCCCCAACGCGGGTCTCTTATTTGACCCGCCCCACTGACATCCCTAGATATGTGCTTTATAAGTGGGTAAAAGACACTTGTAATTTGAAAAAACAAAAAAAAAAAAAAAAAAAAAAAGGTAGAGAAACAGAGTGTAATTGGATAGAGTTGACATATTTTGACTCATATAGTATAAGCTACTCCGTATAAAATTAAATGCTTGTTGTTACTTTATTTTTCTTAAATAAATAAATAAATATCTGGACTAATAGATTTAGAATACTTTTTTTTATTTTTAACTAGTAGATATACAAACCAACAGAGTTGTTTTTTTTTTTTTTTAAGGAACATACCAACATAGTATGACTATGGGCCGTTACTGTTAACTTAGTGAAGTATAACTTGAGGTTCAGGTTCAATGCATAATAATTCATTGAGGCTCAGGTTCAAGGCATAATTACTTAAGTGGGGTCCAGAAAAGCTGTGATGCATTTATAAATCTATGTGGTCATTAGTTCTTCTTATTAACCACAACTAATTATTTGCGGTTGAGGTTCACGTTGAAGTTGATAGTTGTGATAATTTCTTGATGGAATCTTAAAGCTGCAACTACTGAGTAGTATTTATCTTCTCTCTTTGTTCCTTTATTTCCCAGTTTATATTTCTGTAGTTTGAAATTAAAATTAAAAGAGGTGGTTTTTGGTGTTCTTGTTGAAGCTAAGGAAATGATAACTTGCGGAGAAGTAGATTCTAAAGGTCACTTGGAATTGAGGGAGGATCCAGAGGCATGGATTAAAAATAACCCTCCTTCTCGTCTAGCCTTGCGTTGTTATGAAAAGGAAGAGGTAGGAGAATCAATAGGTGAGCTCACACAGCTCATCCGCCTGGAATTCTTGTACTGTGATTCCCTGAAATGTGTGTCTAACACCATCACTAGGCTTCACAAATTGGAGCACTTGCAATTTTATAAGTGTTATTGTTTGGAAGAATTGCCGGCAAATATAGGGCAGTTGGTGAGCCTTACTCATCTCAAGCTTGATTATTGCGAGAACATAAAGTTCCTTCCTGATAGCATTGTAAATCTATCCAATTTGACTTATTTAACTCTCTCTTCCTGTGATTCCCTTGTTGAATTGCCGGCAAATATAGGGCAGTTGGTGAGCCTTACCCATCTCAAACTTAAATATTGCAAGAACATAAAGTCACTTCCTTTGAGCATTGCAAATCTATCCAATTTGACATCTTTATCTCTCTTTTCCTGTGAGTCCCTGGTTGAATTGCCGGCAAATTTGGATGGGTTGGCCCATTTATGTCTTCTTGATATTCAATCATCCAAAATCAAGTGTCTTCCTTGGAGCATCACGAAGCTACGCAAACTCCGACAT
Organism: Chenopodium quinoa; assembly: GCF_001683475.1. Classification (NCBI taxonomy): domain Eukaryota; kingdom Viridiplantae; phylum Streptophyta; class Magnoliopsida; order Caryophyllales; family Amaranthaceae; genus Chenopodium; species Chenopodium quinoa. The sequence goes on from NW_018742789.1 coordinate 30,727, forward strand.
CTAATGTTGCCCGAACATTTCAGACTCGAAACGTTGCCATATGACTTGAATCATTCGGTCATCATTTCTGTTAAAGATAGGCATGTTCGCAAATCCTGGGAGGAACTTAAAACAGAGATAGGAGAATTGCCCATTCCTTTTGGTGGAGGTAAGTTTACATTGCCAATGCTTTTACTTTTACAGTTTTACTCCAAATTTGTTTGTTCTAGTTGACGTGGTAGTTATACTATGTAATAATCAAGCTTATCTCTTCTCTCCCCCTCCTACAATGGCAGAAATAAGAAATGATGCAGCTCAAAATCCCTCTATCATATCTCCTCCTGGTTATCTCCGATTGAAGGAGGATGATCCTTCGCAATGGATTATTAATAACAGAAATTTACTCATGTTGGTTCGATTTTTGGACTTGGAAAATGTTAAGGAGTTAACAGATTCCATAATGCAATTCAGTGAGCTCACCCACCTCTATCTCTACTTCACTGATCATATTTGCCTCCCGGATAACTACTTTGTCACATTCACAAGGCTTACACATCTCTCTCTCGACTCTTCTGATGTTGAAATTGATGAGTCCGTTATTCACAGCTTAAGCAAGCTATCCAATTTACAAACACTACATCTGCGATTATCCATTTATGATAGCTTGGAAAATTTTAATATGCCTGTCAGCCTCAAACATCTCTCTTTATCATCTTGCAATATGAGGCCACTTTATGATAGCTTGGAAAAGTTAACTAACTTAAGGAGTCTGGATCTCAATTCCTGTGATTATTGCGAGTCATTGCCACCATGTATGTATATTCACAAACTCAGGCTTGTGGATTGCTCCTTCGAGTCACTTGACTCACTTCCTATTGGCCTACATCACCTGGAAATTTTGTTTTTCAAAGATTATAATGACCTGAGATGTATCTTTGAAAAATGTTGGAATAAATTAGTCAACCTGGAGACACTCTCCATTACATGTTCTAAAATGGAGTTCTTTCCTGAAGATATAGCAAGACTCCACAACTTGCAAGAATTACAACTCAAAGACTGTATCAGCCTCGAAAAACTACCATCAAATCTACATGAGTTAGTCAATTTGCATACTCTTGATATCAGCGTCACCAGAATCAAGACCCTTCCTCCTAGTTTTGTGAAGCTGCGCAATCTACTACACTTAATCCTCCCCAAGTGTTTTAACTTTGAAAGATTGCCAAGGAATCTGAAGCAAGTGTCCATCATCGATGACACAGAAGAAGCATACTACAAGAGCAACGCCTATGATGCTTCCCTTTACCAAGCCTCAGCCTCCGATGAAAGCGAAGATGAAGTAACTGTTGTTCCTAGAGGTAATTAAATGTTGCCAGTAATTCATATGTCATAACTTGCATTTTTTTTATCATCATTGATGACACGGATGATGCATACTTCACACATATGAATAACTCTCGTATCAAAATGCCAACAGTAGAAATTCATGAAACTGTCCCTGATGAGCAGACATCAGCAGATCCTTTCAACAGTATAAGTATGGGCTCTATTGAGCACATAACAACAGCACAAGGTGGTATTGAGCAAGATAATGGTGAGAACAGTCATCATGATTTAGAAAATGGGCAGAAACAGGTCCCTCAACACAATAAGGTGGAGAGAAATAGTAGAATTGAAATATCTGAAGAGAAGCTACAACAATGTTGGTCCGAAAACCCGATGTCACTACAAGAAACTGCAGAAAAAATATTTGGAGGTATCATGATCGCATTTTGTTTGTATTAGAATTGTTAATTATCTGAGACCTGCATTTACATACTCTTGCCAAAATCTGTTTATTCATTGAAGTTTTAATTTCTATTGATGCCACTGATATTTCAAAAGGAATAATAATGCTGTATTCAATGCAAAACTTCAATTGAGAACTTTTTCCTAGAGCAAAACTATTAAAACATTGAGTAATGTTGTGCCATGTGCGGAGTAACATAAATTTACATCATGGACACTACACAATTTTTTTTTTTTTGGTTGATAAAAATGGAAACTAAGCAAATTTAGATGTTCATGTGAAATTTTGATCCCTGCCTTTTAATAATTTCAAGCAAACTCTTATTTACAATGTGCGAACCTCTAATTATATATGTTTGCTTACTTAATTGTCTTCATTGATGTTAATTGTCTCTTTGAACTTTTATAAATAGTGTGGTCACATTTATACTCGTGAAAATATTTGTTTACCTATATTCCCTAATTAATGTTAATGGTCCATAACTAAATTTGTGGTTATGACTTTATAAGGATGGTTTTTGAAAATTAATTTATCATTAAGACTGAGATAGACATCCTGTCATCCCGATGATTTCCATAAAAAAATTAACTGCTTGAGCTTCTTTATCATACTTGACTTCAATTTGCAGTATCATACTTGGCTTTTCTAAATGATTAATCATACTTGACTTCAATTTGCAGTATCGAGGTCTACATTGAAACGAACAATAAAAGAATTGGGTGTCGAGAAGTGGCCAAGAAAAGGAAGAAAACAACAGCCTGATGCAAAGAAGAGGAAAACAAACAATACAGCACCATTTGAAAGTTATTGCTCACAACAGAATGTGGTGAACCTAGGTAGTTCAGCAGCTCACACGGAAAATGTGCAGTGTATAATGGGATCAGACCTGCATTTGGAAGAGCCCTTAATTGAAAGCCATATGGATATCCAGCAACAAGTCCAAGGGCATCTGGAAGGCGCTCTTCATACAACTGAAAGTTCAGGCACAATTGTTGTAAAAGCCACTTACAAGGAGCTTTCAGTGAGAATTGTTTTCTCTTTGACTTTACCGATTAATCAACTAATTGAAGAAATAGGCATGAAGTTCCAACTTGAGTTGAACAAATATAGATTGCTTTATCAAGATGAAGATAAAGAGTGGATGATGCTGACTAGTGTGGAAGATTTGAAGTATGCTTCGAATGTTGCTGAATCATTGGGAACCAAGTTTGTTAGATTGTCTGTTATTGACTATGTTGTTTAATAATGTGCTTCCATTTATTTGAGTGATTTAAGTGTAACACTCCAAAGTTGACCTAAGTATTGTAGAGATGTTTGTCTGTTATGAACAAAAAATTGTCGTGATGTAACTCAATAACTTTACTGCTCTACTGAATAATACCAGTACATGAATATTTTTATTTTTTGTGATGGAACAAGAACTTTGTGATAAATTTTTAGATGTTCATTATGTGAAATTTTGATCCCTGCCTTTTAAAAATTTCAAGCAAACTCTTATTAACAATGTGCGAACCTCTAATTATATATGTTTGCTTACTTAATTGTCTTCATTGATGTTAATTGTCTCTTTGAACTTTTATAAATAGTGTGGTCACATTTATACTCGTGAAAATATTTGTTTACCTATATTCCCTAATTAATGTTAATGGTCCATAACTAAATTTGTGGTTATGACTTTATAAGGATGGTTTTTGAAAATTAATTTATCATTAAGACTGAGATAGACATCCTGTCATCCCGATGATTACCATAAAAAAATTAACTGCTTGAGCTTCTTTATCATACTTGACCACAATATGCAGTCTCGAGGTCTACAATGAAGCGAAGATTGAAAGAATTGAAGCTGTTGTGGCCATCAAGCAAAAAAGGAAAGCAACATCTTGATGATGCAAAGAAGAGGAAACATAATAGTAAAGCACCATTTGGTAGTGATTCCACACAGCAGAATTTGGTGATTCCTACTAATTCAACAGCTCAAGCGAAAATTGTTGGGGGCCGTATAATAGGAGCAAACCAGCTTACGTTGCCAAATCATGTATCATCCAACTCTGATGTTGTTGGCAACTTGGCCCCGGACACAATAGTGGAAAACGTTAGAGGGAACTTAATGGATACTCAAGGCAATATGGATTGTCAGCATGGCGAAGAGCATTATCTGGATGGTGCAAATGACCAAGGGCATTTGGAGGGCGCTCTTCATTCAACTGAATGTAATCGCGCTGCGACACTAGAAGAAACTTTCGATCCAATGGTAATTGAAAGCCATATGGATACCCATCAACAAGCTCAAGGGCATTTGGAGGGTGCTCTTCATTCAACTGAAAGTAATCGCGCTGCAACACTAGAAGAAACTTTCGACCCAATGGTAATTGGAAGCCATATGGATATCCAGCAACAAGTCCAAGGGCATCTAGAAGGCGCTCTTCATACAACTGAAAGTTCAGGCACTATTGTTGTAAAAGCCACTTACAAGGAGCATTCAGTGAGAATTGTATTCTCTTTGACTTTACCGATTAATCAACTAATTGAAGAAACAGGCATGAAGTTCCAACTTGCTTTGAACAAATATAGATTGTTTTATCAAGATGAAGATAAAGCGTGGATGATGCTGACTAGTGTGGAAGATTTGAAGTATGCTTCGAATGTTGCTGAATCATTGGGAACCAAGTTTGTTAGATTGTCTGTTATTGACTATGTTGTTTAATACTGTAAAACTATTGCTTATAGTTGACATATTTTGACTCATGTAATTAAATGTTGTTACTCCGTGTTACTTTTTCCCTTCTTAAAAGTAGGAATAGTAATGTGAGGATTAATAAGAGAGAAGTAAAAGGAGGGAAGAAAATAAGATTTCCATTATTTTCTAAAGGAAAATATTTTCCACCGTATGTATTTAGAGAGTGATGAAATGGGAGATATCATAAAAGTATAAATCTTATGAATATAGAGAGATAAAATAAATATTACGAAGTACAAGCTTAGAGAATCAGAGTGTAGAGGAAAATGAGTCTTGTTATTCTCACACAAAGATGTTAATTATGGGTCAGGTCATTTCTGGTTGTTTTGTGTTTTGAGTCTGTAGGGTTAAGATCGGGTTGCGTCACTTTGGGTTTCGGGTCGCTTTGGGTATCGAGTTAATTTGGGTATAAGATCAATTTCGGGTTAACATTTTTGGGTTAATTTCGGGTCATGGATCGGGTTAGGATTGCCGGGTCAATGTCGGGTGAATGGGTAATTATTTAGTGAGGTCCAAGTTTTTTTTATTTTTTTTTTATTTTTCAAGGTTCAGGTTCAATATACAACTAGTTTTTATTTCATTATTTTTTTTTTTTAAGAAAATAAGGTTCAGGTTCAATATACTTCGTACAACTTAGTGAACTAGGGTTGATTGTGGGGTCCAGAATAGCTGTGCTGCATTATTAATCTGATAATCTCTATGGGTTGTTCATCAATCCCTATCCACCTCACTTTTTTTTTTTTTTTTTTTTTTTTTTGGGGGGGGGGCGGTGGGAAGAAATAGGAGAATAATGTAGGTTCAGGCTCAAAGTTTTTATAAATTGGTAGCTGCTTCTCAATTCTCATATACTAGTACAGTACGTATTCAATATTTCATTCAAATCCTGAAAGTTAGAGTATCCCTGCTATACAAAGTGACTCTGCAACTATGGAAAGTGAACAAGGAAATTATGAGCATGAGCAGAACCAAACCCTTCAAAATGACATCAAGGGTTACAAAAGAAAAGAAATTTCACTAGAGACGCTTCAATCATTTTGGTCCAAAAATATGACATTCCAAGAAGCTGCAGAACAAGTTGGAGGTATGTTACTTTATGATTAAAAATTTTGGTCCTAGAACAAATTTATGTTATGTGCTTTTAATTCCATGAATTTGTTCAGCAAATTGTAGTTAAATAAAAATAGTTTATGTTTTGATTCTTGGTCTTTCTTAAATGACCACAATTTGCAGTCTCGAGGTGTACAATGAAGCGAAGATTGACAGAATTGAAGCTGGTGTGGCCATCAAGCAAAAAAAGGAAGCAACATCTTGATGATGATGCAAAGAAGAGGAAACACGATAGTAAAGCACCATTTGGAAGTGATTCCACAACACATCAGAATTTGGTGAATCCTTCTAATTCAACTGCTCACGCGGATATTGTGGGGAAGGGTATAACTGGATGCGACCGGCATATGTTGCCAAATCATGTATCATCCAACTCCAACGCTGTTGGCAACTTGACCATGGACACAAGAGTGGAAAACGTTAGGGAGAACTTAATGGATAATCAACGTTCTGAAGAGCATTAGAATGGATGATGCTGACTAGTGGAAGATTTGAAGTATGCTTCGAATGTTGCAATCATTAGAAACCAAGTTTGCTAGATTGTCTGTTATTGACTATGTTCTTTAATAATACTAGTGCTTATACTGGCTTAAGTCAGTTAACATTTGTGCTCTGGACTAGCAAAGAGTATGACTATGGGCCGTTTATTTAGGCCCCGGTTGATTGTTTTCAATAAAACATTAGTTTTCATGAGCATATAGTTTCTAGGAAAACCACAACTATAAATTAGTTCTCCTGATTAAATAATTTCCTGCTGAAATATTTTTCTTTCGAAAATTCTAAACCTGGGCATCGTGCCGGGCCGGGCCGCCGCGGGGCACGTGCTCCGGCGTGCCGTGCCGATCGTGCCGCCGTGCCCAGGAAGTCGTGTCGTGCCGTGCTGGCCATTCTCACAGGCCAACCCACGGCCTGGCACGGCCCTCATGCCTGGCGGGCTCGTGCCGTGCCGGCCACGTGCCAGCCTGGCGGGCCGGCAGCGGGCTGGCAGTTTCCAACCTTTTTTTTTTTTTTTAATTTTTTTTTTTAAAAAAAGTGACAACATTATAACTTATATTATAATGTATATAAGTTATAAAATTATAATTATAATTATAATTTTTATAAGTTATAAGGTTATAAGTTTTATAATTATAAGTTGAATATTTATGTTTTATAATTTTATATATTCAATATTTATATTTATATATTTACTCTATACTATTACTTTAAAATTTAATGTTTATGATTTATTAAATATAATTTTGTATTAGTAATTGGTATAATTTTATTTTTTTTAATATGAATTTACAAATTATAACAAAACGGGGAAAAAAGGCAAATTGGGCTTGGATGTGAATAATGCGTACTTCATATTATTATTACTTGAGTTGAGAAAATTGTACAATGATAAAAATCGTACAATGATGGTATTAAACAAAAATTGGAAAATGATAATATTGATAATGATTAAAATCGTACAATATACAAAAATTGTTTATTCTTCTTCTTGCTCGTCTTCGTCGTCGGCTTCGGCTTCGGCTTCATCGGCTAGTTGGATAGATTGGGAACTAGCTGAACCCGAACGGTCGGAAGCGGAGGTTCCTTCATCGTTGTCGTTGTCCTCGTAAGAACGGTCTTGTGAGCGATTTTCCGCATCCAACCAATCTTTGAAACACACGCACATTTCTAGTATTTCGGGTTTTAGACTTGTTATTTTATCGTCCAGAACCCTTCCGGATGCGCTGAAAGCTCATTCGGAGGCAACAGAGGAGACTTGGATACCAAGAATGTCTCGTGCCATTGCCGCCAAAGTTGGATGCTTCGTGCTTTGTTGTTTCCACCATGCAAGGAGGTCGAGGCTGTTAATCTCATCGTCGTCCATGCCTTTGGTGAAGTCATAACTCAGGTACATCTGCAACTCCGAGACGTCGCTTTGCGTTCTCCTGATTGATGAATCACCTGAAAACCTTGAAATTAAGTTAGTAGCCTGTGAAAATAAATGTTTGGCCTTCTTACTTACGTTTTTGGATGGTTGGGAAGGCCCTGAGCGAGGAGCGGTGCCATATTTGCTTTCATAGACTCCATATAAAGCAAAAAACTGATCCTTCACAATACTCTTATACGTTTCTACATCATCGTCAAGATTCAGGCATTGAAAATAAATGTCAACTAACATAAATGTGTTTTCATACTTTTGCCTAGGATCTAATATGGAAGCAAAAATATAAATCAAAGGAATTTCACTATAATATTTACGCCACTTTGTTTCCATTGCTGGAAGATACTGATCATAATCACTTTGGTTGCGATGATCAGCGAAAAGTTGGGCGAGTAAACATGCATTAGAAAGAAAGTTTTGAGCACAAGGACTGTAAACAGAAGAAAAACAATACGTCATGTTATATAATAACTGTAAAAATTGCATATATCTTTCACAGTTATACCAATCATCATCATATAAAGCATTTTGTGGAAATTTTTGGTTGTAAAATATTGTTAACGGGCCCTTGTACTCAATTGTCTTAGTTAACATGTCATAGGTGGAATTCCACCTAGTTGGGCAATCGGTTTTGATTTTTATTGCCCTTATCTTTTGCTGTCTTAGAAAAGTCTTCCATTCTTGGTACCTCATGTTTGAGCTATTAATAGACATAATAGCATCTCTGATTTTGTTGTAGTATGGGCCAATTGCCCGAACTCCATCCTGTACACATAAGTTAAGTACATGGCAAACACATCTAGTATGAAGAGCATCACCGTCTAATATTACATCGGTTAAGTTTTGTTTGACAAGATTAGCTGTGTATGTCATAGAGGTTGCATTGTCAAAAGTCATAGACATCATTTTATCTCGAAGGTTGTATTCGTCTATTGCTTGCATTAAATGGTGAGCAATGTTAATGCCGGTGTGTGGGTATTCCAGCATTTTGAAATGTATTATTCTTTTTTGTAACAACCATTGATCATCTACCCAATGGCAAGTCACACATAAATAGTGATATTTATAACCATTATCCCAAGAATCGGCTGTCAAAGACACTCTACAGTTAAGGTTACTCAATTCGGCTTGTAACCGCAATTTGTACTCTAGGTAGTTTTTCATGGCGGCGGAACGAACGGTTTTCCTAGATATTCTTTTATGTTGGGGTTGTAGTGCTTTGTTAATGTAGGTGTTAAATGGGTCACTTTCCGAGAAAAGAAAAGGTTGTTCGGCGTGTACTATCATTTTCCCTAGTTCATCCCTATCCCTCTCATAGTTGTAGGTGAAGCCGTGTGGATGGTATTGGGAAATTTTTTGGTTGGGTCGGATCAATAGCTGGTTTTGCACAAGCTTTCATGTGTCTAGTTAGGTGTCCCGTCCCGGATTTGGATAGTGCCGTGAATACACCATTACATGTTTTACATTTTGCATATGTTTGGTTGGGTTTATTTAGGACGAAATGACGCCATACCTCACTCCTTCGGTTTTTCAAAAGTACCATCTCACTTTCGCTGAACCATTCATGATGTGTGTTTGTGTTAGTAGTAACAGAAGGGGTAGAACCGGAGGGAATTTGGGTACTTTCTTGGCTACTTTGGCTAGAATAATAGTTTTTGTTGATCACCAAAATAATTAGGCGGGAATTGACCGAATTGTGGGAATTGTTGTGGATTTTGAAATTGGTTTGATGGTGAAAATTGGTTTGGTGGTGGTGGTGGAAATCCCGACATATAATAGGGTTGAAAACCGGAACTACCATCGTGCCTAAATGGCTCATAGCCCGGGGGGGAGTAACCGGGGTCATTGGTTGGACTCGGAATTTGGGGGCTCGTTGTATTAGGTGGTTCTCTAGAGCTACTACTACGGCCAAGTCGGCCTTTCCCCCCCCCCTAGATGATGATGGGTTGTTCGATGCCATAATTAACAATTAGATTTTTAATAAAAAACTGATTAACAATAATAATAATTAATAACAACAATTTTAACAATAAAAATAACAATAATAATAACTAATAACAACAATTATAACAATAACAATAACAACAATAAAAAAATAATAACAATAATTGTAACAATAATAATAACTAATAACAACAATTATAACAATTATAATAACAATTAACAACAATAATAATTAAACAAGATTATTCTAATAATAACAATAAAAAAATAATAAATTAATGATTAGTTTAGATCTTACAACCGTGCTTCAATGCTCCACTAATTACGATTACGAACTTTTTAATTTTTTTCCGATATTAGGAAAATAATTAGAGAATAATTAGAGAATTTTAGAAAAAAGGATTATTAGAGAATATAAGAGATTAAGAGATAAGAAGAAGAGATTGTGATTTTGTGATTTGGAAATGAAATGGAGGTGGGTATTTATAGAATTTTTGGGGAGCTAGATGGCCAAAAACTAGCCGTTTTTTGGCTAATTATGTGCAAAAAACGGTAATATTACCGTTATAAACCAAGGTGGGCACGCGGGCCGTGCTGGGCCGGCACGAATGCCGTGCCTGGTCTTCGTGCCACGTGCCGGGCCGACGTGTCAGCACGGCGGGCCAGCACGCCGGGCCCTGGCCGTGCTCGTGCCGGGCCGGGCCTGCAATTCCAGAACACTGTCCGTGGCACGAATCTCGACTGGCGTGCCGGGTCGGGCTGGGGATCGGGCCGTGCCGGGCTGCGACGAACGGCGGGCCGTGCCGGGCGGCACGCGGGCCATCCCGGCCTGTTCCCAGCTTTAGAAAATTCTATACATAGCCCTAAGGGCTACATATAAGGAGCTAAAAATAGAAAAAACAAATGAAAATGTACATTAATTATACTTGTTTGCGCGTCATTTTGTCATACATTCCTAGATTAAGGGTCTGTTCTGATTTACTGAACTGAGCAGAACTGAACTGAACTGAATTGTTTATGAGAGAAGAAAATTAGGAATTGAACTGATATAACAGTCATCGTGATTCAGAAAACGAGCAGAGTCAGATCCCTCAAAATAATAACGTGAAGGGTAAGAAAGGAAAAGAAATTACTTTAGAGACACTACAACCATTCTGGTCCAAAAACATGACACTGGAAGATGCTGCAAATAAAATTGGAAGTATGTTTGCATTTTGTTTATAATAGACTTTTTAATATCTGAGACCATGCATTTACATACAAATTCCAAATATATACTCTTGCTAAAATTGTGTAGTGTGCACTCATTGATGAATATTAAGTTAGTTGCTGTCAAAACTATTATATCATTTTTAATCAGTAAATCAGGCCACTGATATATCAAAAGGAATAATAATGCTGTAGGCAACGTGGAACTGTAATAATAAAGAGCTTTTTCCTAGAGTAAATCATAAAAACAATAAGTGATGATTTATCATATGCATAGTACAATAATATATATCATGGGCATACACTTAGTAAATTTAGATGTTCAGAATAGAGTTTCGGTTTGATGAAACCTTGCATTGTATCATCTGTTTTTTATATTTGTTAAGTTTGCTGGAAAAACTTCAGTAAAATTCCATAGTGTATGGAGAAGAATGCAGGGACTTGTATTCTTTGAATGTACAGAAGAATGGAGATTAATACAGGTATTTCTATGTACAGCAAAATACCCCTGGATTTCAGGAAAGTTATAAAAACTGCAGACTGTTACAACAACTTACATTCTGTTAAAGTGACTGCTGTAAGTTCGTTGCGTGCTCGGGCATAAGCTGCTTCTGGTAACTTCTATGAACCAAGAAGCTACCTCAAATCAACCTGATACTTCAACAGAATTAAAAACTACATTTCCATTTCTTAATAATTTACCTTTCTATTATTATTTGATGTTTTTAGAAACTGCCTACTCTTACTCCTAGAGACTATTGCCACTCCTTTTTAAGAAAATGCTAATAATATGATTGAGAAGTTTTCGGTTTACAAAATTTATTGTCATTAGCATATTTTAAAAAGACAAAGTAATAGAATCTTGGAGAGTGAGATCTGCATCCTGATGATTTCTTAGAAAACTGCTCGAGTTTCTTTTGGTAATCAGTAGATTTTTAGCTCGCGTATGTGCTTTGATGCCATTAACACCTTCCATTAGTGTAACATTATTGTAAATGCTAATTACATACGTAGTACTTCTCATTATGTACTTGTGTCTTCTATTTCTCCTTTATCTAATTTATGATGTTGTTGTCAAATATAAATGGTTTATGTTTTGATTCATTGTCTTGCTTATATGATTCGTCGTACTTGTCCACAATTTGTAGTCTCAAGGTCTACAATGAAGCGAAGATTGAATGCTTTGAAACTCAAGTGGCAATCAAGCAGAAAAGGGAAGCAGCATCAGAATGTAAAGAAGAGGAAACAGAATAATAAAGAACCAGTTGGAAATGATTCATCGCAGCAGAACTTGGCGAATAATCCTGCTAATTCAGCATCTCACACGGAAACTGTAGGGGAGTGTATAATGGGAGCAGACCAGCTTACTTTGCCAAATCATGTATCATCCACCCCCGACACTGTTAGCAACTTGACCTTGGACACAATGGAAACCCTCAGAGAGAAACTTAATGGAAACTCTAGGCGATATAGATCATTTTCAATGCGCCCACGAGCATTTGGATGGTGCAAATGAGTGTACATAGTCAGATGCTTTGCAACAAAATGAAAATAACTCAAGCAACTTTACAGTGAAGGCCACTTATAAAGATGATGTAGTTAGATTTGATTTCTCATTGAGTTACAGTATTGACCAGCTCAAGGAAGAGTTGGCCAACCAGCTAGAACTCGAGGTTAACACATTCAAAATAAAGTATCAAGATGAAGAGAAACATCCGGTACTAGTGACCCGCATCTCTAACTTAGAGCATGCCTTAAATCTTTCAAGATCATCTAATGATAGCAGTGTTGTTAGATTGTTCTGAAAACATGATATCTTTATTATATTAGAACATTTGTAAACAACAATGAAAAAAGTGTGTGTGTGTGTGCGCGCATGCTCGAACATGAGAAAGAAGGATAGGTTTTATGGTACCATGACAACATCTCTAGCAGCCAGTGCAAGAATATCAGCACATGAAAACAGTTCCAGGGCAGAACAATTCTAGCTCTCTTTTAGCCGTCTCTATTACTTCAAATCCTCCTAGAGATTTATTTGCAGGATCTGCTTTCTCAGTTCCATCCCCTTCTACTAGCACTGATGCATCACAATCCTGCAAGAACATAGCTATAATATAGCATTTAATTATCTAGCATCTATTAAATGGCTCTTCTTAGGAAGCTGCCGCCACTTTAGTATAATGTACAGATAGATGGATAGAGGGATGGATAGATACAAGAGACGGAAACTCACGTTGACGGAGCAGTCATGGAAGAGCAAGCGTAAAAGTTTCCCCGGGACAGTCGGATCAGTAGAAGCAGCTCATCTTACAGCATCCCGGACTACAAACTCGACACCCGGGCACGACAATGCATATAATTCAAAGGAGAATCAATGAATATAACAAGGAAACAATCCTAAAACAAGGATTAAAACCAAGAATGTTGGTTTTTGAAGACAATTAGCTTCAACAGGTACATTAATCATTTTTGTATACCATTCCCAAGTCAATGTAGCATAAATTATAAACTCTTACTCTCGTTATATATATAATTTTTGTATGTTAGAACTGGATGCAATGTAACATGCAGCTTGTTTTATGTATTTATAGAAGGTGAGAAAGAAAGTTCAAAGAAAGCTTATTTATTGATTTAAAGTTGCATTTATTATGTTTTTGGAGTTGATAGGTAGGAAGCTGAAGAAAGAGGGCTGTAAATTTTAATGGAGACACTGACAATTTAGAGGGCTGATGAATAAAACAGAGCTGGCAGAGGGAATTAATGGTGGGTTTTCATACCAATGCTTTTACAGGTGTGTAAGTAGTGAGTTACTACTGTGATGTCCAACTACCCTAACCAAATTACTGGTATGTATACATGTTTATTATGATAGGTAGAATTTGCATGATTTTTGGGTTACTTGATGTTGAAAGTTCATGGTTTTTGTTTGGTTTAAGTTTTTGCTGCTTTCATCTTCTGGATCAGGGTATTATAGTCTTAAATCATCTAATCTTTACTAAGAGCATATATATTGGTGAGGATGGTTTTGTCCTCTCAAACATTCTCTCTCCTTACCCTATTTTGACACCTCATACTCTCTTTCATCCACCTTATTTCCCACTATCTCTTTCCTCTCTTCCATCCTCTTCCATTTATTTTTCCCACATCAAAGGTATCCTCTGATATATTTTATACTATAAATATGGCCCCACCTTCAAATTTTTCTTTGTAAAAGATTATTTTTTATTGATTTCTATAATGATAAGGTCTAATAATGATAATAATAATAATAATTAGGATTCGATAATTAGCATACATAATAAAAATTACCTTACCTAATATATTTGATACAGTAACACATCAAATTAGGAATAAAAACACTAATTGATACACTAAAGTACAACAAATACAAGAAATTAAAGACAAATAACTAATTATCCTCTTTTTTCCTTACCGATTACTAGTATGCTCAAATCTTGCCCATAAATATTCTGCCAAATTCATATTTCTTCCATAACTATGATTATTTTCATCCATTACAAAAGAAAATTATAAAAAGAGAGGAAAGAGAGGAAGAGTGAAAAAGATGCAAAATTGAAGTGTATAAAAGATGGCCAAAATTAGGTTCATTTTATAGAGAAAATAAAAATACAACCGTTGGTAAAATTAGTTTTTAAAAATATGTTACCGTTTGTGATTAATTACCGTTATAAATTTTTTTTGAGTTTATAAAATTATGTAACAAATAAACAAATAAAAGTTGACACTTCATCCTCTTGGCACAAAGGACAAGGTAATCCTCTTCTCCTTGAGGATCCTCTACATTACCCAACATCAAAGAGGACTACTCCAAATCAGCAAAAAAACCCACACAAGAGGACATATATCCTCTCCAATAATCTTGCTCTAAAGAGACAGTTATACTATGGATTTGCTGAAAAATTGTGCCGAATAATATTGACTCATTGACTTACATTTATTATTTGTAGGATAGTGAATATAAATGATATAACTCCGTTTCTTTGAGCTGTTTTTGTTTGGAATGTTGTAATGAAGAGGGAAACTAAATACGTGTGAGATATTCTTAAATTAGTTTCGACGTGTGATTCAAAATTTATAGATGTTTAGATATTTGTAGCCTAGTGGCGGAATTGGCCTTGTGCCTGGTGGGTCAAATGAGTCACCAAGCCCAAAAAAAATTCTAATTTTTTTCTTAAAAAAAAAAAAAAATTCGAAGATTTACACTCCGAGCTACACGAATTATTGATACACTCCATTGCTTAAGGTAATTTCTGTTTTCTAGCAAATGTCTGTAATTGATTGAATATTTACTATGGCTTATCACTTGATTGTGAAATTCTAGTATTTGATGATGATAATAACGATGATGTTAGGAACAAAGTTCAGTCTTTTCTTGAAAAGTTTGCCTCTCACTTCAATTCATCATCCTCTTGTTTCTTTTTCTCCTTTACCCATCTTTTCTTTCTCAACCAACATCAATTTTGTTCATCAGGTCTTCTATTTGTCTTCCAATTTAACTTTTTGATTGTTAATTTTGATCTGGTACTTGTAATTTGTTCCTAATTGAATTGCGTATGTGTAAAAATTTCATGATTTAATTTTTTAATGTTATTTTTAATGTTTATTTGTTGTAGAACGAAGAAAGCTAAGATTGCAGGTGAGAAATTGTGTTCCCTGCCCTGCTCCTGCTCTTCCTCTTCGCTTCATCTTCACCAAATCACCAGACGGCCAGATCAGCAGACCTCCGCCACTGCTTCCAGTGCTGGTCACCTCCTCCTGCTCTTCCTCTTCTTCATCTTCGCTCACTGCTGCTGCTGCACACAGGCGGCTCGCCGGCTCCACTGCCTCCACACATTGATGGTGTTGTTGCTCTTGATTGGTATTTGGGTTGTCGGTGATCATCGAAAGCTTCCTCCTCTCTCTCCTATTCTCATTTTGCTAGTAAGTTGATTTCTAATTTTTAGTTTAAAATTCTAATCTTCAATTTAATTCAGTCTAATTAGTTAATTCTATTAAATTATTTGATATAAGTTTAAGGGAAATTGGAGGTTGTCGAGACACAGTGATTGGATTCTTCTCTCTATTTCGTTGATTTTGGTTAGTTTTTTGGTAAAAGTTTGAAACTTTAGTTGATTTTGTTGTTGTTTGTTTGTAAACTTTGAACCTTTTGTTAATGTTGTTGGGTTTTTGTCTTTTTGATGAAATTTGAACCTTTTTGACCATGTGATTATGTGAATTGTGGTCAGTGTTTATTTAGGGTGTTTATTAGCTTGTCAATTTTAGTCTTGTCAATTTTAAGCTTGTTAATTATTAGTTAGTATTGTAATCTTGTCAATTTTCTATTTGGATGATCTTGGTAAGAAATTTTTTTTTTTACATATTTGGTTATCGATTGTGACTCACCAGTCGGAAGTTCCTGGGTCCGGAAGGGGTCCGCCAATCAAGGGCGGGGTGGGGCGGATTTTAGTCTTCCCATCCTCATCTCAATCTAAAATTTTCATATCCATCCCCATCCCCATCCCCATCCCCGCGACGGGTCTAAAATTCATCCCCATCCCCGCCCCCACTTGAATAATCACCCCCACCTAATCCCCACCTAAGACCTGCCTAATCCCCGCCTCCCAAATACACAATCCTTCATAATTAATAAAGATTGCAAAAAGAAAAAAATTATTATTAATATTACACATTCTATTGTTTTATAATATAAGTGTATTACAAAGTATTATATTTACTATTTTATTTTACATAATTTTTTTTATAAAATAGTATAAAAGTATATAATTTTTTTTTTTAAAAATATATGGATGTGGGGATGGGGCGGGTACGAAGTGGGGTGGGTGGAGATGGAGCGGGTACGAAGTGGGGTGGGTGGGGATGGAGCGGGTACGAAGTGGGACGGTGGGGCGGATAAACCTAAAATCCACCCCGCCTCATCACCCATGGCGGGTATGGTTTTTATCTCCATCCCCGCCCCATCACCCGCCAAACCAAGATTCATCCCCGCCCCAACGCAGCTCTCTTATTTGACCCGCCCCAACGCGGGTCTCTTATTTGACCCGCCCCACTGACATCCCTAGATATGTGCTTTATAAGTGGGTAAAAGACACTTGTAATTTGAAAAAACAAAAAAAAAAAAAAAAAAAAAAAGGTAGAGAAACAGAGTGTAATTGGATAGAGTTGACATATTTTGACTCATATAGTATAAGCTACTCCGTATAAAATTAAATGCTTGTTGTTACTTTATTTTTCTTAAATAAATAAATAAATATCTGGACTAATAGATTTAGAATACTTTTTTTTATTTTTAACTAGTAGATATACAAACCAACAGAGTTGTTTTTTTTTTTTTTTAAGGAACATACCAACATAGTATGACTATGGGCCGTTACTGTTAACTTAGTGAAGTATAACTTGAGGTTCAGGTTCAATGCATAATAATTCATTGAGGCTCAGGTTCAAGGCATAATTACTTAAGTGGGGTCCAGAAAAGCTGTGATGCATTTATAAATCTATGTGGTCATTAGTTCTTCTTATTAACCACAACTAATTATTTGCGGTTGAGGTTCACGTTGAAGTTGATAGTTGTGATAATTTTTGATGGAATCTTAAAGCTGCAACTACTGAGTAGTATTTATCTTCTCTCTTTGTTCCTTTATTTCCCAGTTTATATTTCTGTAGTTTGAAATTAAAATTAAAAGAGGTGGTTTTTGGTGTTCTTGTTGAAGCTAAGGAAATGATAACTTGCGGAGAAGTAGATTCTAAAGGTCACTTGGAATTGAGGGAGGATCCAGAGGCATGGATTAAAAATAACCCTCCTTCTCGTCTAGCCTTGCGTTGTTATGAAAAGGAAGAGGTAGGAGAATCAATAGGTGAGCTCACACAGCTCATCCGCCTGGAATTCTTGTACTGTGATTCCCTGAAATGTGTGTCTAACACCATCACTAGGCTTCACAAATTGGAGCACTTGCAATTTTATAAGTGTTATTGTTTGGAAGAATTGCCGGCAAATATAGGGCAGTTGGTGAGCCTTACTCATCTCAAGCTTGATTATTGCGAGAACATAAAGTTCCTTCCTGATAGCATTGTAAATCTATCCAATTTGACTTATTTAACTCTCTCTTCCTGTGATTCCCTTGTTGAATTGCCGGCAAATATAGGGCAGTTGGTGAGCCTTACCCATCTCAAACTTAAATATTGCAAGAACATAAAGTCACTTCCTTTGAGCATTGCAAATCTATCCAATTTGACATCTTTATCTCTCTTTTCCTGTGAGTCCCTGGTTGAATTGCCGGCAAATTTGGATGGGTTGGCCCATTTATGTCTTCTTGATATTCAATCATCCAAAATCAAGTGTCTTCCTTGGAGCATCACGAAGCTACGCAAACTCCGACATCTAATGTTGCCCGAACATTTCAGACTCGAAACGTTGCCATATGACTTGAATCATTCGGTCATCATTTCTGTTAAAGATAGGCATGTTCGCAAATCCTGGGAGGAACTTAAAACAGAGATAGGAGAATTGCCCATTCCTTTTGGTGGAGGTAAGTTTACATTGCCAATGCTTTTACTTTTACAGTTTTACTCCAAATTTGTTTGTTCTAGTTGACGTGGTAGTTATACTATGTAATAATCAAGCTTATCTCTTCTCTCCCCCTCCTACAATGGCAGAAATAAGAAATGATGCAGCTCAAAATCCCTCTATCATATCTCCTCCTGGTTATCTCCGATTGAAGGAGGATGATCCTTCGCAATGGATTATTAATAACAGAAATTTACTCATGTTGGTTCGATTTTTGGACTTGGAAAATGTTAAGGAGTTAACAGATTCCATAATGCAATTCAGTGAGCTCACCCACCTCTATCTCTACTTCACTGATCATATTTGCCTCCCGGATAACTACTTTGTCACATTCACAAGGCTTACACATCTCTCTCTCGACTCTTCTGATGTTGAAATTGATGAGTCCGTTATTCACAGCTTAAGCAAGCTATCCAATTTACAAACACTACATCTGCGATTATCCATTTATGATAGCTTGGAAAATTTTAATATGCCTGTCAGCCTCAAACATCTCTCTTATCATCTTGCAATATGAGGCCACTTTATGATAGCTTGGAAAAGTTAACTAACTTAAGGAGTCTGGATCTCAATTCCTGTGATTATTGCGAGTCATTGCCACCATGTATGTATATTCACAAACTCAGGCTTGTGGATTGCTCCTTCGAGTCACTTGACTCACTTCCTATTGGCCTACATCACCTGGAAATTTTGTTTTTCAAAGATTATAATGACCTGAGATGTATCTTTGAAAAATGTTGGAATAAATTAGTCAACCTGGAGACACTCTCCATTACATGTTCTAAAATGGAGTTCTTTCCTGAAGATATAGCAAGACTCCACAACTTGCAAGAATTACAACTCAAAGACTGTATCAGCCTCGAAAAACTACCATCAAATCTACATGAGTTAGTCAATTTGCATACTCTTGATATCAGCGTCACCAGAATCAAGACCCTTCCTCCTAGTTTTGTGAAGCTGCGCAATCTACTACACTTAATCCTCCCCAAGTGTTTTAACTTTGAAAGATTGCCAAGGAATCTGAAGCAAGTGTCCATCATCGATGACACAGAAGAAGCATACTACAAGAGCAACGCCTATGATGCTTCCCTTTACCAAGCCTCAGCCTCCGATGAAAGCGAAGATGAAGTAACTGTTGTTCCTAGAGGTAATTAAATGTTGCCAGTAATTCATATGTCATAACTTGCATTTTTTTTATCATCATTGATGACACGGATGATGCATACTTCACACATATGAATAACTCTCGTATCAAAATGCCAACAGTAGAAATTCATGAAACTGTCCCTGATGAGCAGACATCAGCAGATCCTTTCAACAGTATAAGTATGGGCTCTATTGAGCACATAACAACAGCACAAGGTGGTATTGAGCAAGATAATGTGAGAGTCATCATGATTTAGAAAATGGGCAGAAACAGGTCCCTCAACACAATAAGGTGGAGAGAAATAGTAGAATTGAAATATCTGAAGAGAAGCTACAACAATGTTGGTCCGAAAACCCGATGTCACTACAAGAAACTGCAGAAAAAATATTTGGAGGTATCATGATCGCATTTTGTTTGTATTAGAATTGTTAATTATCTGAGACCTGCATTTACATACTCTTGCCAAAATCTGTTTATTCATTGAAGTTTTAATTTCTATTGATGCCACTGATATTTCAAAAGGAATAATAATGCTGTATTCAATGCAAAACTTCAATTGAGAACTTTTTCCTAGAGCAAAACTATTAAAACATTGAGTAATGTTGTGCCATGTGCGGAGTAACATAAATTTACATCATGGACACTACACAATTTTTTTTTTTTTTTGGAAAAATGGAAACTAAGCAAATTTAGATGTTCATGTGAAATTTTGATCCCTGCCTTTTAATAATTTCAAGCAAACTCTTATTTACAATGTGCGAACCTCTAATTATATATGTTTGCTTACTTAATTGTCTTCATTGATGTTAATTGTCTCTTTGAACTTTTATAAATAGTGTGGTCACATTTATACTCGTGAAAATATTTGTTTACCTATATTCCCTAATTAATGTTAATGGTCCATAACTAAATTTGTGGTTATGACTTTTATAAGGATGGTTTTTGAAAATTAATTTATCATTAAGACTGAGATAGACATCCTGTCATCCCGATGATTTCCATAAAAAAATTAACTGCTTGAGCTTCTTTATCATACTTGACTTCAATTTGCAGTATCATACTTGGCTTTTCTAAATGATTAATCATACTTGACTTCAATTTGCAGTATCGAGGTCTACATTGAAACGAACAATAAAAGAATTGGGTGTCGAGAAGTGGCCAAGAAAAGGAAGAAAACAACAGCCTGATGCAAAGAAGAGGAAAACAAACAATACAGCACCATTTGAAAGTTATTGCTCACAACAGAATGTGGTGAACCTAGGTAGTTCAGCAGCTCACACGGAAAATGTGCAGTGTATAATGGGATCAGACCTGCATTTGGAAGAGCCCTTAATTGAAAGCCATATGGATATCCAGCAACAAGTCCAAGGGCATCTGGAAGGCGCTCTTCATACAACTGAAAGTTCAGGCACAATTGTTGTAAAAGCCACTTACAAGGAGCTTTCAGTGAGAATTGTTTTCTCTTTGACTTTACCGATTAATCAACTAATTGAAGAAATAGGCATGAAGTTCCAACTTGAGTTGAACAAATATAGATTGCTTTATCAAGATGAAGATAAAGAGTGGATGATGCTGACTAGTGTGGAAGATTTGAAGTATGCTTCGAATGTTGCTGAATCATTGGGAACCAAGTTTGTTAGATTGTCTGTTATTGACTATGTTGTTTAATAATGTGCTTCCATTTATTTGAGTGATTTAAGTGTAACACTCCAAAGTTGACCTAAGTATTGTAGAGATGTTTGTCTGTTATGAACAAAAAATTGTCGTGATGTAACTCAATAACTTTACTGCTCTACTGAATAATACCAGTACATGAATATTTTTATTTTTTGTGATGGAACAAGAACTTTGTGATAAATTTTTAGATGTTCATTATGTGAAATTTTGATCCCTGCCTTTTAAAAATTTCAAGCAAACTCTTATTAACAATGTGCGAACCTCTAATTATATATATGTTTGCTTACTTAATTGTCTTCATTGATGTTAATTGTCTCTTTGAACTTTTTAAATAGTGTGGTCACATTATACTCGTGAAAATATTTGTTTACCTATATTCCCTAATTAATGTTAATGGTCCATAACTAAATTTGTGGTTATGACTTTATAAGGATGGTTTTTGAAAATTAATTTATCATTAAGACTGAGATAGACATCCTGTCATCCCGATGATTACCATAAAAAATTAACTGCTTGAGCTTCTTTATCATACTTGACCACAATATGCAGTCTCGAGGTCTACAATGAAGCGAAGATTGAAAGAATTGAAGCTGTTGTGGCCATCAAGCAAAAAAGGAAAGCAACATCTTGATGATGCAAAGAAGAGGAAACATAATAGTAAAGCACCATTTGGTAGTGATTCCACACAGCAGAATTTGGTGATTCCTACTAATTCAACAGCTCAAGCGAAAATTGTTGGGGGCCGTATAATAGGAGCAAACCAGCTTACGTTGCCAAATCATGTATCATCCAACTCTGATGTTGTTGGCAACTTGGCCCCGGACACAATAGTGGAAAACGTTAGAGGGAACTTAATGGATACTCAAGGCAATATGGATTGTCAGCATGGCGAAGAGCATTATCTGGATGGTGCAAATGACCAAGGGCATTTGGAGGGCGCTCTTCATTCAACTGAATGTAATCGCGCTGCGACACTAGAAGAAACTTTCGATCCAATGGTAATTGAAAGCCATATGGATACCCATCAACAAGCTCAAGGGCATTTGGAGGGTGCTCTTCATTCAACTGAAAGTAATCGCGCTGCAACACTAGAAGAAACTTTCGACCCAATGGTAATTGGAAGCCATATGGATATCCAGCAACAAGTCCAAGGGCATCTAGAAGGCGCTCTTCATACAACTGAAAGTTCAGGCACTATTGTTGTAAAAGCCACTTACAAGGAGCATTCAGTGAGAATTGTATTCTCTTTGACTTTACCGATTAATCAACTAATTGAAGAAACAGGCATGAAGTTCCAACTTGCTTTGAACAAATATAGATTGTTTTATCAAGATGAAGATAAAGCGTGGATGATGCTGACTAGTGTGGAAGATTTGAAGTATGCTTCGAATGTTGCTGAATCATTGGGAACCAAGTTTGTTAGATTGTCTGTTATTGACTATGTTGTTTAATACTGTAAAACTATTGCTTATAGTTGACATATTTTGACTCATGTAATTAAATGTTGTTACTCCGTGTTACTTTTTCCCTTCTTAAAAGTAGGAATAGTAATGTGAGGATTAATAAGAGAGAAGTAAAAGGAGGGAAGAAAATAAGATTTCCATTATTTTCTAAAGGAAAATATTTTCCACCGTATGTATTTAGAGAGTGATGAAATGGGAGATATCATAAAAGTATAAATCTTATGAATATAGAGAGATAAAATAAATATTACGAAGTACAAGCTTAGAGAATCAGAGTGTAGAGGAAAATGAGTCTTGTTATTCTCACACAAAGATGTTAATTATGGGTCAGGTCATTTCTGGTTGTTTTGTGTTTTGAGTCTGTAGGGTTAAGATCGGGTTGCGTCACTTTGGGTTTCGGGTCGCTTTGGGTATCGAGTTAATTTGGGTATAAGATCAATTTCGGGTTAACATTTTTGGGTTAATTTCGGGTCATGGATCGGGTTAGGATTGCCGGGTCAATGTCGGGTGAATGGGTAATTATTTAGTGAGGTCCAAGTTTTTTTTATTTTTTTTTTATTTTTCAAGGTTCAGGTTCAATACACAACTAGTTTTTATTTCATTATTTTTTTTTTTAAGAAAATAAGGTTCAGGTTCAATATACTTCGTACAACTTAGTGAACTAGGGTTGATTGTGGGTCCAGAATAGCTGTGCTGCATTATTAATCTGATAATCTCTATGGGTTGTT
>NW_018742790.1:0-38222 GCF_001683475.1 Chenopodium quinoa
TTGATTCAATAAGCTTTGTAGAATGCATTTGACTTTCATTAGATTCCAATAGCTTTGTTTGAATGTGTTTGACTTTCATTTGATTTAATTAGGTTTTTTAGATGTTTTTGACTTTCATTTGATTCATTTAGTTTTGTTTGAATGTGTTTGACTTTCATTTGATTTAATTATTTTAGATTGCATTTGACCTTCATTTGATTCAAAAGCTCTTTTTGAATGTGTTTGACTTTCATTTGATTCAATTAGCTCTGTTTGAATTGTTTTAATTTGATTCAATTAGACTTTGTTTGAATGTGTTTTACTTTCATTTAATTCAATTAGCTTTGTTTGGATGTGTTTGACTTTAATTTGATTCAATTAGCTTTATAGAATGCATTTGACTTTCACTTGATTCAAATAGTTTTGTTTGAATGTGTTTGACCTTTTATTGATTTAATTTGAATTTTTTAGATGTTTTTTACTTTCATTTGAGTCAATTAGATTTGTGAATGCATTTGACTTCATTTGATTCAAAAAGCTCTGTTTGAATGTGTTTGACTTACATTTGATTCAATTAGCTTTGTTTGAATGTGTTTGACTTTCATTTGATTCAATTAGCTTTCTTAAATGCATTTGACCTTCATTTGATTCAAAAAGCTCTGTTTGAATGTATTTGACTTACATTAGATTCTGTTAGGTTTGTTTGAATGTGTTTAACTTTCATTTGATTCAATTAGCTTTGTAGATTGCATTTTTACTTTCATTTAACTCAATAGCTTTGTTGAATGTGTTTGACTTTCATTTGATTCAAACAGCTTTGTCTGAATGTGTTTGACTTTCATTTGATTTAATTAGATTTTTTTAGATGTTTTTTACTTTCATTTGATTCAATTAGCTTTGTTGAATGCATTTGACTTTCATTTGATTCAAAAAGCTTGTTTTAATGTGTTTGACTTACATTTGATTCAATTAGCTTTGTTTGGATGTGTTTGACTTTCATTTGATTCAATTATGTTGTTTGACTTTCATTTGATTCAATTAGGTTTGTTTGAATGTGTTTGATTCAATTAGCTTTGTTTGAATGTGTTTGACTTTCATTTGATTCAATTAGCTTTGTTTAAATGTGTTTGACTTTCATTTGATTCAATTAGCTTTATAGATTGTTTGACTTTCATTTGATTCAAATAGTTTTGTTTGAATGTGTTTGACCTTTTATTGATTTAATTTGAATTTTTTAGATGTTTTTACTTTCATTTGATTCAATTAGATTTGTAGAATGCATTTGAATTTCATTTGATTCAAATAGCTTTGTCTGAATGTGTTTGACTTTCATTTGATTTAATTAGATTATTTTAGATGTTTTGACTTTCGTTTGATTCAATTAGCTTTGTTGAATGCATTTGACTTTAATTTGATTCAAAAAGCTCTGTTTGAATGTGTTTGCCTTACATTTGATCAATCAGCTTTGTTTGAATGTGTTTGACTTTCATTTGATTCAATTAGCTTTGGTTGAATGTGTTTGACTTTCATTTGATTTAATTAGGTTTGTTTGAATGTGTTTGACTTTCATTTGATTCAATTGGCTTCGTAGAAAGCATTTGACTTTCAATAGCTTTGTTTGAATGCATTTGACTTTTATTTGATTTAAATAGCTTTGCTTAATTGTGTTTGACTTTCATTTGATTTAATTAGGTTTTTTTAGATGTTTTTTTACTTTCATTTGATTCAATTAGCTTTGTTGAATGCATTTGACTTTCAATTGATTCAAAATGCTCTTTGAATGTGTTTGACTTACATTTGATCCAATTAGCTTTACTTCAATGTGTTTGACTTTCTTTTGATTCAATTAGCTTTGTAGATTGCATTTGACCTTCATTTGATTCAAAAAAGCTTTTTGAATGTTTTGACTTTCATTTGATTCCTGTTTGAATGTGTTTGACTTTCATTTGATTCAATTAGGTTTGTTTGAATGTGTTTGACTTTCATTTGATTCAATTGGCTTTGTTGGAATGTTTTTGACTTTCATTTGATTCAAATAGCTTTGTAGAATGCATTTGACTTTCATTTGATTCAAATAGTTTAGTTTGAATGTGTTTGACTTTCATTGATTCATTTGGCTTTGTTCGAATGTTTTTTTACTTTCAATTGATTCAATAAGCTTTGTAGAATGCATTTGACTTTCATTAGATTCCAATAGCTTTGTTTGAATGTGTTTGACTTTCATTTGATTTAATTAGGTTTTTTTAGATGTTTTTGACTTTCATTTGATTCATTTAGTTTTGTTTGAATGTGTTTGACTTTCATTTGATTTAATTAGCTTTGTAGATTGCATTTGACTTCATTTGATTCAAAAGCTCTTTTTGAATGTGTTTGACTTTCATTTGATTCAATTAGCTCTGTTTGAATGTGTTTGAATTTCATTTGATTCAATTAGACTTGTTTGAATGTGTTTTACTTCATTTGATTCAATTAGCTTTGTTTGGATGTGTTTGACTTTAATTTGATTCAATTAGCTTTATAGAATGCATTTGACTTTCACTTGATTCAAATAGTTTTGTTTGAATTGTTTGACCTTTTATTGATTTAATTTGAATTGTTTAGATGTTTTTTACTTTCATTTGAGTCAATTAGATTTGTAGAATGCATTTGACTTTCATTTGATTCAAATAGCTTTGTCTGAATGTGTTTGACTTTCATTTGATTTAATTAGATTTTTTTAGATGTTTTTGACTTTCGTTTGATTCAATTAGCTTTGTTTGAATGCATTTGATTCAAAAAGCTCTGTTTGAATGTGTTTGACTACATTTGATCAATTAGCTTTGTTTGAATGTGTTTGACTTTCATTTGATTCAATTAGCTTTCTTAATGCATTTGACCTTCATTTGATTCAAAAGCTTTGTTGAATGTTTGACTTCATTTGATTCTTTTTTGAATGTGTTTAACTTTCATTTGATTCAATTAGCTTTGTAGATTGCATTTTACTTTCATTTTCAAATAGCTTTGTTGAATGTGTTGACTTTCATTTGATTCAAACAGCTTTGTCTGAATGTGTTTGACTTTCATTTGATTTAATTAGATTTTTTTAGATGTTTTTACTTTCATTTGATTCAATTAGCTTTGTTGAATGCATTTGACTTTCATTTGATTCAAAAAGCTTTGTTTGAATGTGTTTGACTTACATTTGATTCAATTAGCTTTGTTTGAATGTGTTTGACTTTCATTTGATTCAATTAGCTCTGTTTGAATTCTTTGACTTTCATTTGATTCAATTAGGTTTGTTTGAATGTTTTTACTTTCATTTGATTCAATTAGCTTTGTTTGAATGTGTTTGACTTTCATTTGATTCAATTAGCTTTGTTTGAATGTGTTTGACTTTCATTTGATTCAATTAGCTTTATAGATGCCTTTGACTTTCATTTGATTCAAATAGTTTTGTTTGAATGTGTTTGACCTTTTATTGATTTAATTTGAATTTTTTAGATTTTTTACTTTCATTTGATTCAATTAGATTTGTAGAATGCATTTGAATTTCATTTGATTCAAATAGCTTTGTCTGAATGTGTTTGACTTTCATTTGATTTATTAGATTTTTTTAGATGTTTTTGACTTTCGTTTGATTCAATTAGCTTTGTTGAATGCATTTGACTTTATTTGATTCAAAAAGCTCTGTTTGAATGTGTTTGCATTTGAGCTTTGTTGAATGTGTTTGACTTTCATTTGATTCAATTAGCTTTGTTTGAATGTGTTTGACTTTCATTTGATTTAATTAGGTTTGTTGAATGTGTTTGACTTTCATTTGATTCAATTTAGAAAGCATTTGACTTTCAATAGCTTTTTTGAATGCATTTGACTTTTATTGATTTAAATAGCTTTGCTTGATTGTGTTTGACTTTCATTTGATTTAATAGGTTTTTTTAGATGTTTTTTACTTTCATTTGATTCAATTAGCTTTGTTGAATGCATTTGACTTTCAATTGATTCAAAAAGCTCTGTTTGAATGTGTTTGACTTTTGATTCAATTAGCTTTGTTTGAATGTGTTTGACTTTCATTTGATTCAATTAGTATTTGACCTTCATTTGATTCAAAAAGTTTGAATGTGTTTGACTTTCATTTGATTCAATTAGTTTGAATGTGTTGACTTTCATTTGATTCAATTAGGTTTTTTGAATGTGTTTGACTTTCATTTGATTCAATTGGCTTTGTTGGAATGTTTTGACTTTCATTTGATTCAAATAGCTTTGTATAATGCATTTGACTTTCATTTGATTCAAATAGTTTGTTTGAATGTGTTTGACTTTCATTGATTCATTTGGCTTTGTTCGAATGTTTTTACTTTCAATTGATTCAATAAGCTTTGTAGAATGCATTTGACTTTCATTAGATTCCAATAGCTTTGTTTGAATGTGTTTGACTTTCATTTGATTTAATTAGGTTTTTTTAGATGTTTTTGACTTTCATTTGATTCATTTATTTTGTTTGAATGTGTTTGACTTTCATTTGATTTAATTAGCTTTGTAGATTGCATTTGACTTCATTTGTTTGAATGTGTTTGACTTTCATTTGATTCAATTAGCTTGTTTGAATGTGTTTGAATTTCATTTGATTCAATTAGACTTGTTTGAATGTGTTTTACTTTCATTTGATTCAATTAGCTTTGTTTGGAATGTTTTGACTTTAATTTGATTCAATTAGCTTTATAGAATGCATTTGACTTTCACTTGATTCAAATAGTTTTGTTTGAATGTGTTTGACTTTTATTGATTTAATTTGAATTTTTTTAGATGTTTTTTACTTTCATTTGAGTCAATTAGATTTGTAGAATGCATTTGACTTTCATTTGATTCAAATAGCTTTGTCTGAATGTGTTTGACTTTCATTTGATTTAATTAGATTTTTTTAGATGTTTTTGACTTTCATTTGATTCAATTAGCTTGCATTTGATTCAAAAGCTCTTTTGAATGTGTTTGACTTCATTTGATTCAATTAGCTTTGTTTGAATGTGTTTGACTTTCATTTGATTCAATTAGCTTTCTTAAATGCATTTTTCATTTGATTCAAAAAGCTTCTGTTTGAATGTTTGACTTCATTAGATTCTTTCTTTGAATGTGTTTAACTTTCATTTGATTCAATTAGCTTTGTAGATTGCATTTTACTTTCATTTTCAAATAGCTTTGTTGAATGTGTTTGACTTTCATTTGATTCAAAAGCTTTGTTGAAATTTGACTTTCATTTGATTTAATTAGTTTTTTAGATGTTTTTTACTTTCATTTGATTCAATTAGCTTTGTTGAATGCATTTGACTTTCATTTGATTCAAAAAGCTTGTTTGAATGTGTTTGACTTACATTTGATTCAATTAGCTTTGTTTGAATGTGTTTGACTTTCATTTAATTCAATTAGCTTTGTTTGAATATCTTTGACTTTCATTTGATTCAATTAGGTTTGTTTGAATGTTTGTTTTACTTTCATTTGATTCAATTAGCTTTGAATGTGTTTGACTTTCATTTGATTTCAATTAGCTTTGTTTGAATGTGTTTGACTTTCATTTGATTCAATTAGCTGTTTGACTTTCATTTGATTCAAATAGTTTTGTTTGAATGTGTTTGAATTGATTTAATTTGTTTTAGACTTTCATTTGATTCAATTAGATTTGTAGAATGCATTTGAATTTCATTTGATTCAAATAGCTTTGTCTGAATGTGTTTGACTTTCATTTGATTTTATTAGATTTTTTTAGATGTTTTTGACTTTCGTTTGATTCAATTAGCTTTGTTGTTGACTTTAATTTGATTCAAAAAGCTCTTTTGAATGTGTTTTTACATTTGATCTAATCAGCTTTGTTGAATGTGTTTGACTTTCATTTGATTCAATTAGCTTTGTTTGAATGTGTTTGACTTTCATTTGATTTAATTATTTGTTTGAATTTGACTTTCATTTGATTCAATTTTTTGACTTTCCTTTGTTTGATGTTTTTATTGATTTAAATGCTTTGTTGATTTGTTTGACTTTATTTGTATTTTTTTAGACTTTCATTTGATTCAATTAGCTTTGTTGAATGCATTTGACTTTCAATTGATTCAAAAAGCTTGTTTGAATGTGTTTGACTTACATTTGATTCAATTAGCTTTGTTTGAATGTGTTGACTTTCATTTGATTCAATTAAATGCATTTGACCTTCATTTGATTCAAAAAGCTTTTTTGAATGTGTTTGACTTTCATTTGATTCAATTAGGTTTGTTTGAATGTGTTTGACTTTCATTTGATTCAATTAGGTTTGTTTGAATGTGTTTGACTTTCATTTGATTCAATTTTGTTGAATGTTTTTGACTTTCATTTGATTCAAATAGCTTTGAATGCATTTGACTTTCATTTGATTCAAATAGTTTGTTTGAATGTGTTTGACTTTCATTGATTCATTTTATGTTTTTTACTTTCAATTGATTCAATAGCTTTGTAGAATGCATTTGACTTTCATTAGATTCAATAGCTTTGTTTGAATGTGTTTGACTTTCATTTGATTTTAATTAGGTTTTTTTTTAGATGTTTTTTGACTTTCATTTGATTCATTTAGTTTTGTTTGAATGTGTTTGACTTTCATTTGATTTAATTAGCTTTGTAGATTGCATTTGACCTTCATTTGATTCAAAAAGCTTTTTTGAATGTGTTTTGACTTTCATTTGATTCAATTAGCTTGTTTGAATGTGTTTGAATTTAATTTGATTCAATTTTGTTTGAATGTGTTTTACTTTCATTTAATTCAATTAGCTTTGTTTGAATGTGTTTGACTTTATTTGATTCAATTAGCTTTATAGAATGTTTGACTTTCATTTGATTCTTTGTTTGAATGTGTTTGACTTTGTTTTCTTGAATGTTTGACTTTCATTTGATTCAAATAGCTTTGTTGAATGTGTTTGACTTTCATTTGATTTAATTAGATTTTTTTATGTTTTACTTTCGTTTGATTCAATTAGCTTTGTTGAATGCATTTGATTCAAAAAGCTTTGTTTGAATGTGTTTGACTTACATTTGATTCAATTAGCTTTGTTTGAATGTGTTTGACTTTCATTTGATTCAATTAGAATGCATTTGATTCATTTGATTCAAAAATTTGAATGTATTTGACTTTTGATTCTGAATGTGTTTAACTTTCATTTGATTCAATTAGCTTTGTAGATTGGTAGCTTTGTTGAATGTTGTTTGATTAGCTTTGTCTGACTTTCATTTGTAGATTTTTTTGATGTTTTTTACTTTCATTTGATTCAATTAGCTTTGTTGAATGCATTTGACTTTCATTTGATTCAAAAAGCTCATGTGTTTTGTTGATTCAATTAGCTTTGTTTGATGTGTTTGACTTTCATTTAATTCAATTATGTTTGTTTGACATTTGATTCACTTTCATTTGATTCAATTAGCTTTGTTTGAATGTGTTTGACTTTCATTTGATTCAATTAGCTTTGTTTGAATGTGTTTGACTTTCATTTGATTCAATTAGCTTGTTTGTTGACTTTCATTTGATTCTTTACTTTCATTTGATTCAATAGCTTTGTTTGAATGTGTTTGACTTTTCATTTGATTCAATTAGCTTTGAATGTGTTTGACTTTCATTTGATTCAATTAGCATTGTTTGACTTTCATTTTGATTCAAATAGCTTTGTTTGAATGTGTTTGACACTTTCATTTGATTCAATTAGATTGTAGAATGCATTTGACTTTCATTTGATTCAAATAGCTTTGTTGAATGTGTTTGACTTTCATTTGATTTAATTAATTTTTTAGATGTTTTTGACTTTCGTTTGATTCAATTAGCTTTTTGAATGCATTTGACTTTAATTTGATTCAAAAAGCTCTGTTTGAATGTGTTTGTTTGAGCTTTGTTTGAATGTGTTTGACTTCATTTGATTCAATTAGCTTTTTGAATGTGTTTGACTTTCATTTGATTTAATTAGGTTTGTTTGAATGTGTTTGACTTTCATTTGATTCAATTTGACTTTCAATAGCTTTGTTGAATGCATTTGACTTTTTATTTTTTAAATAGCTTTGCTTTGACTTTCATTTGATTTAATTAGGTTTTTTTAGATGTGTTTTACTTTCATTTGATTCAATTAGCTTTGTTGAATGCATTTGACTTTCATTTGATTTGCTTTGTTGAATGTGTTTGACTTCATTTGATCAATTAGCTTTTTTGAATGTGTTGACTTTCTTTGATTCAA
This sequence comes from Chenopodium quinoa, assembly GCF_001683475.1. Lineage (NCBI taxonomy): Eukaryota > Viridiplantae > Streptophyta > Magnoliopsida > Caryophyllales > Amaranthaceae > Chenopodium > Chenopodium quinoa. The sequence goes on from NW_018742790.1 coordinate 8,190, forward strand.
TTAGCTTTGTAATTGCATTTGACTTTCATTTGATTCAAAAAGCTTTTTTGAATGTGTTTTGTGTTGTAGCCAAGCCTAACAACTTGGTTATGGACATTTCGTTGGTTCAAGATGTAGCATTCATGTTTTTGGTGCTATGTATTCTATCCTTGGGCAGCAAGATATTCAACCCTTGAATATCTTGTTGTTCTTATTAACTAAGTTTATTTTAGTTCTTTTATGCTTTGAATAACTTGTAAACTTTAGTCTTATTTTAAGTTTGCAAATTAGTTGTGTTTCTTTAGTTCTTTTTAGCTGATTAAGGTTCGAAAGTGTAATGTCACATTCACATAAAGTTCAAGTACAAAATACATTACAAAGGCAGCCATTTAAGCTTGGGAAAGAAGCCTAGATTCCGAAACTAATTTGGAGGAATTTCAAGGCTTTAACTTGGGTGTTACAATCAGCATCAATGAGGAGTTACAAGCTTTCAATTGAGTCTTTCAAGTGGCCGTTTACTTCAGCCAGCAACTGGTTCATTCAAGAGGCGTCCAAGTACATCCTTGACCACATACATTCAAGCTTAATTCAAGGCTTGAAACAAGGAGGAGTTACACTTCACTTGCTGTTTGAATTGGCGTGAAAAGGGGAGCTGTTTCATCTCCAAGCTGCTGCTTTGTGGGCGTGAATCAAGGGGGTGTTATACTCTCTTGTTTCTGATTTTATTTCACTCATAACTTGGAGGTTACAAACCGCATTTGCTCTTGATGTATCTAGTTAAGTACGGCTTCTTTTATTAATGTATCTAGGCTACAAAAACTGATATGTACTTAGTTTGGACGTGTAACAAGTGAGCTAAAAGCCACTTAATTCAGCTTGTACTTAAGATGTTTGCTCACTATAAATAGCAAGCAAATGTGAATGAAAAATCAGATTATTTCGAACAAAAAACTTTGTCTTTACATTCGTTTCTTGGATTAGAAACAAACCTGAAATTCTTGGATTTAGGATTTCGCTCCTTTGCTTAGTTAGCTAGTTTAGGCTACTAGTTGGCTTGTGATCTTAGGAATCCAAACGTTTCTTAGTGGTGTGACTTTATCTAAGAAGCCTTTGGTTCTTTAGCCTTATCTATCCCTTGGTTTATCCCTTGTGTATTTCGAGTGTTACTCCAAATATACAACATTTTGGCGCTAGAAGGAGGGGGGTCTAGCAAACAAATACCCAAACACAATACCCCAAACACATACCCAAACACAAACCATGGCCGACATCCCACCCCCTAATTGGCAAGAATATGTCAATAAGGTTGCACAAGAGAAAGAAGATATGGAGCAACGAATGCAATATTTGCAAGGTCAGTTAAGAGACCTTTCTATTAAGTTTGCGCCATCAAAAAGAGGGTTTACCCCAATCATAGTGATGAAGAAGTGAGTGAATCTAATTTCAATCACATGATAGACCTTATCATGAAAGAGAAAGGTCACGGCCTAACAATGACATTAAGGCTGACATTCCGGAGTATGATGGCAAACTCGACGCTGATGAGTTTGTAGAATGGCTTAGAACGGTGGAGAGAGTGTTTGATTACAAGCAAACACCGGAAGAAAAGAAGGTGAAAATTGTAGCCTTGAAGTTGAGAAAATATGCCTCAACTTGGTGGGCTAGCGTGTGTGCCAAAAGGGAAAGGCAAGACAAAGAGAAAGTGAGATCGTGGATCAAGATGAAGAAGTTGCTGAAACAAAAGTTTCTTCCCACATACTATGTGCAAGAAAACTTTTCCAAGTTCCACAACCTCGAACAAGGTACAAAATCAGTAGAAGAATATGCTAGGGAGTTTGAAGGGTTTGTCATGAAATGTGGAGTAGAGGAAGATGAACCTCAAACATTGGTGCGCTTTTTGGGAGGGCTTGACCCAAAAATAGCCAATGTGGCCGAACTACATCCTTACTCTACCCTTGAAGAGCTCATTATCTTAGCACATAAGATTGAGCAGCAACAAAAAGCAAGAGGCAAAAGTGAATCATCACGTTTTGCATCTCAAACCTCATTTCCCCAAAAAAAGCAAAACATCCAATTTCCCACCTTTCAAACCCACGTCCAATCAGCCTACTTCTAAACCACCTTCACAAAACACCCAAAATTCCAACCCAAAACCAGCCCCAAGAAGATGTTTTCGGTGTCAAGGCCTTGGACATTTGGCTAGTGATTGTCCAAATAAAAGGATTGTCACTTTGATTGAGCATGAAGAGGAGGATGAATTAGAAAATGAAGTGGACAGCAACCTTGAGGAGAATGATGAGTATGCGTGTCTTGGACCAGACGAAGGAGAAATGCTTGGTGGTTCGACGCACACTAAGCAATATGGTTGGCAAAGAAAGAAGTTTGCAACGTGAGTCAATCTTTCACACTCGTTTGCACCATTGGTGGAAAGGTATGTACATTGATTATTGATGGAGGTAGTTGTACCAATGTAGCTTCACAAGTAATGATAGACAAACTGAAACTTAAAACCGTTCCTCACCCTAAACCTTATGTGATTCAATGGCTAAATCATGGTAAAGGATTCAAGTAACACAACAAGTCTTGTTATCATTTAGCATTGGTAAAACTTATGAAGAAGAATTGTGGTAGGATGTTATACCTATGGATGCATGTCATATTTTACTTGGTAGACCTTGGTTGTTTGATAGGCGCGTGATGCATGATGGGTATAAGAACACCTATTCCTTCACTAAGGATGGACGGAAAATACTTCTTACCCCCCTAAACCTCAAAAACGGTCACCCCATATCCACACCCCCTACTTCCCTTACCACTCTCATAAAATCAGAATTGCATGAGTATAAAGCTCACAAACAATTCATTTTAAGCCAACTTGATGCCCCTTCCAAACCGTCACAAGAAGAGCCACACCCACTCCTCACCCCTCTTCTCAAAACCTTTTCCCATGTTTTCCCCGAAGACATTCCCCATGGCTTACCCCCAAAACGTGACATACAACACAAAATTGATCTTGTTCCCGGATCAATGCTCCCAAACAAACCAGCCTATAGAACCACCCCAAAAGAAACCGAAGAAATTAGGAGGCAAGTGGAAGAATTACTATCCAAGGGTCTTATTCGTAAGTCTCTTAGTCCATGTGCTTGTCCTACTTTGATTGTGCCTAAGAAGAATGGAGAATGGAGAATGTGTGTTGATAGTAGGTCAATCAATAAAATCACTATCAAGTACCGGTTTCCTATTCCAAGGTTGAATGATTTACTTGATGATTTGCATGGTTCTAAAGTGTTCTCTAAAATTGATTTGAGAAGTGGCTATCATCAAATTCGAATTTTCGAAGGAGATGAATGGAAAACCGCTTTCAAGACAAAGGAGGGCCTCTATGAGTGGCTTGTGATGCCATTTGGTTTGTCTAATGCACCTTCTACATTTATGCGCCTTATGAATCAGGTTATGCAACCTTTCATGGGTAAATTTGTTGTAGTTTATTTTGATGATATCTTGGTGTATAGTAGGGAGGAAGAAGAGCATTCTATGCATTTGCAGCAGGTTTTTGAAGCCCTTGAACGTGAAAAGTTGTACGGTAACTTAGAGAAGTGTCATTTCTTCACTTCCCAAGTTATTTTTCTTGGCTTTAAAGTTTCATCACAAGGCATTGAAGTTGATGAAAAGAAAGTTGCTGCAATTCGTGAGTGGCCTACACCACAAACCGTCCAACAAGTTCGAAGCTTTCATGGACTTGCTTCTTTCTATAGAAGATTTGTGCGGAACTTTAGCACTCTCATGGCACCTATCACGGAACTAACTAAAAATCAGAAGTTAGTTTGGAATGATAAGGCTCAAAAGGCCTTTGATGAGGTAAAACATCAACTTACTAGTGCACCTATTCTTGCTTTGCCTAACTTTGATGAAGTTTTTGAAGTTGAGTGCGATGCTAGTGGAGTTGGTATTGGTGCTGTTTTGTCACAAGTTGGGCGTTCCCCTTGCCTACTTTAGTGAAAAACTCAATGAAGCACAACGGAAGTATAGCACCTATGATAAGGAGTTCTTTGCTCTTGTTCGTGCTTTGGACCATTGGAGACATTACCTCATTTCCAAGGAGTTCATCCTTCATTCAGATCATGAAGCCCTCAAATATCTTCAAAGCCAACAAAAACTCCAACCTCGCCATGCCAAATGGGTGGAGTATTTGCAAGCTTTTCATTTCGTGATCAAGCATAGGAGAGGCGCCATGAACAAAGGAGCTGATGCGCTTTCAAGGAGATATACACTCTTGAATTCTTTCAAAGCAAGGGTGATTAGTGTTGAGGAATGTAAAAGCAAGTTACCAAAATGATCATGACTTTGGTGATTTGTTTTTAAAAATGTTCTAATCATGCTTACAAAGATTATTACATTTTAGATGGCTATTTGTTCAAAGGAAACAGGTTGTGCATTCCAAGATCAAGCCTAAGAGAATCTCTTATCAAAGAGTTTCATGAAGGAGGAATGGCGGGACACTTTGGCGTAGAGAAGACTACTCTTCTTGTCCAAGAATACTTTCATTGGCCTAGGTTGGTCCGTGATGTGGAGTTCATTGTGAAAAGATGCGTGATATGTCAAAAGGCCAAGAGTCATAGTCTACCTCAAGGCTATCTTTTGCCCTTACCTATTCCACAAGCACCATGGGAGGATATTAGTCTTGATTTCGTTGTGGGACTTCCTACCACCCAACGAAAAGAAAGATTCTATAATGGTTGTTGTGGATCGATTTTCTAAAATGGCCCATTTTATTGCTTGTCATACAACTTATGATGCTACTCATGTTGCTAACTTGTTTTTCAATGAGATTGTTCGTTTACATGGTGTACCTAAATCCATGGTGAGTGATCGTGATCCAAAATTTCTAAGTCATTTTTGGCTTACATTATGGAGGAAGATGGGCACGAAATTGAACTTTAGCACTTCAAGTCATCCTCAAACAGATGGTCAAACCGAAGTGACTAATAGAACTTTGGGATCCTTGCTGCGGTCTTTGGCTACTAAACGTCCCAAGCAATGGGAAGAGATGCTTCCTCATGCGGAGTTTGCTTACAATCGTGTGCCTAGCAAGACAACAGGTTTGAGTCCTTTTGAAGTGGTGTATGGATTCAATCCGTGCACTCCTATTGATCTCACTCCCATTCCCTCACCAAACAAGTTCAGCAATGATGCCGAGGTGCGCGCAAAAGCAATCAAGTCTATGCATGAGCAAGTTCGTTCCAAAATTGAACAAACTAATGCAAAGACTAAGGCATACTATGACAAGAAACGAAAGGAGGTCCGTTTTCAGCCCGGTGACTTAGTTTGGATTCATCTTCGAAAGGAAAGATTTCCTTCCAAAAGGCGGTCCAAGGTTAGTCCTCGTAGTGATGGTCCATTTACTATTGTTGAAAAGGTGAATGATAATGCTTACAAGGTTGAGTTGCCCGGAGACTATGGTGTTTCTAGCACCTTTAATGTGGCTGATTTATCACCTTACTATGATGAGTTTGAAGAGTTGCCGAGTTTGAGGGCAAACTCTTTTCAAGAAGGGGGGAATGTTGTAGCCAAGCCTAACAACTTGGTTATGGACATTTCGTTGGTTCAAGATGTAGCATCATGTTTTGGTGCTATGTATTCTATCCTTGGGCAGCAAGATATTCAACCCCTTGAATATCTTGTTGTTCTTATTAACTAAGTTTATTTTAGTTCTTTTATGCTTTGAATAACTTGTAAACTTTAGTCTTATTTTAAGTTTGCAAATTAGTTGTGTTTCTTTAGTTCTTTTTAGCTGATTAAGGTTCGAAAGTGTAATGTCACATTCACATAAAGTTCAAGTACAAAATACATTACAAAGGCAGCCATTTAAGCTTGGGAAAGAAGCCTAGATTCCGAAACTAATTTGGAGGAATTTCAAGGCTTTAACTTGGGTGTTACAATCAGCATCAATGAGGAGTTACAAGCTTTCAATTGAGTCTTCAAGTGGCCGTTTACTTCAGCCAGCAACTGGTTCATTCAAGAGGCGTCCAAGTACATCCTTGACCACATACATTCAAGCTTAATTCAAGGCTTGAAACAAGGAGGAGTTACACTTCACTTGCTGTTTGAATTGGGCGTGAAAAGGGGAGCTGTTTCATCTCCAAGCTGCTGCTTTGTGGGCGTGAATCAAGGGGGTGTTATACTCTCTTGTTTCTGATTTTATTTCACTCATAACTTGGAGGTTACAAACCGCCATTTGCTCTTGATGTATCTAGTTAAGTACGGCTTCTTTTATTAATGTATCTAGGCTACAAAAACTGATATGTACTTAGTTTGGACGTGTAACAAGTGAGCTAAAAGCCACTTAATTCAGCTTGTACTTAAGATGTTTGCTCACTATAAATAGCAAGCAAATGTGAATGAAAAATCAGATTATTTCGAACAAACAACTTTGTCTTTACATTCGTTTCTTGGATTAGAAACAAACCTGAAATTCTTGGATTTAGGATTTCGCTCCTTTGCTTAGTTAGCTAGTTTAGGCTACTAGTTGGCTTGTGATCTTAGGAATCCAAACGTTTCTTAGTGGTGTGACTTTATCTAAGAAGCCTTTGGTTCTTTAGCCTTATCTATCCCTTGGTTTATCCCTTGTGTATTTCGAGTGTTACTCCAAATATACAACAAATACATTCTACAAAGCTTATTGAATTAAATTAAAGTCAAACACATTCAAACAAAGCTAATTGAATCAAATGAAAGTAAAACACATTCAAATAAAGCTATTTGAATCAAATGAAAGTCAAATACATTCTACAAAGCTAATTGAATCAAATGAAAGTCAAACACATTCAAACAAAGCTATTTGAATCAAATAAGAGTCAAATAAATTCAAACAAAGCTAATTAAATCAAATAAAAGTAAAATACATTCTACAAAGCTAATTGAATCAAATGAAAGTCAAACACATTCAAACAAAGCCTTTTAAATCAAATGAAAGTCAAACACTTTAAAAAAACAGCTTTATAATTTAAATGAAAGTCAAACACATTCAAACAAAGCTATATAAATCAAATGAAAGTGAAATGCATTCTTCAAAGCAAGTTGAATTAAATAAAATTCAAACACATTCAAACAAAGATATTTGAATCAAATGACAGTCAAATACATTCTACGAAGCTTATTGAATCAATTGAAAGTCAAACACATTCAAACAAAGCTATTTGAATCAAATGAAAGTCAAATAGATTCTACAAAGCTAATTGAATCAAATGAAAGTCAAACACATTCAAACAAAGCCTTTTAAATCAAATGAAAGTCAAACACATTAAAAAAAAAGCTTTATAATTTAAATGAAAGTCAAACACATTCAAACAAAGCTATATAAATCAAATGAAAGTGAAATGCATTCTTCAAAGCAAGTTGAATTAAATGAAATTCAAACACATTCAAACAAAGATATTTGAATCAAATGACAGTCAAATACATTCTACGAAGCTTATTGAATCAATTGAAAGTCAAACACATTCAAACAAAGCTATTTGAATCAAATGAAAGTCAAATAGATTCTACAAAGCTAATTGAATCAAATGAAAGTCAAACACATTCAAACAAAGCCTTTTAAATCAAATGAAAGTCAAACACATTAAAACAAAGCTTTATAATTTAAATGAAAGTCAAACACATTCAAACAAAGCTATATAAATCAAATGAAAGTGAAATGCATTCTTCAAAGCAAGTTGAATTAAATGAAATTCAAACACATTCAAACAGAGCTATTTGAATCAAATGACAGTCAAATACATTCTACGAAGCTTATTGAATCAATTGAAAGTCAAACACATTCAAACAAAGCTATTTGAATCAAATGAAAGTCATATAGATTCTACAGAGCTAATTGAATCAAATGAAAGTCAAACACATTCAAACAGAGCTAATTGAATCAAATGAAAAGTCAATCACATTCAAACAAAGTTATTTTAATTAAATGAATGTCAAATACATTCTACAAAGCTAATTGAATTAAATAAAAGTCAAACACATTCAAACAAAGCTAATTGAATGAAATGAAAGTCAATCATATTCAAACAAAGCTATTTGAATCATATGAAATTCAAACACATTCAAACAAAGCTAATTGAATCAAATGAAAGTCAAGCACATTCAAACAAAGTTATTTTTATCAAATGAAAGTCAAATACATTCTACAAAGCTAATTGAATCAAATGAAAGTCAAACACATTCAAACAAAGCTATTTGAATCAAATGAAAGTCAAACACATTCAAACAAAGATTTCGAATCAAATGAAAGTCAAACACATTCAAACAAAGCTAATTGAATCAAATGAAAGTAAAACACATTCAAATAAAGCTATTTGAATAAAATGAAAGTCAAATACATTCTACAAAGCTAATTGAATCAAATAAAAGTCAAACACATTCAAACAAAGCCTTTTAAATCAAATGAAAGTCAAACACATTAAAAAAAAAGCTTTTTAATTTAAATGAAAGTCAAACACATTCAAACAAAGCTATATAAATCAAATGAAAGTGAAATGCATTCTTCAAAGCAAATTGAATTAAATGAAATTCAAACACATTCAAACAAAGCTATTTGAATCAAATGACAGTCAAATACATTCTGCAAAGCTAATTGAATCAATTGAAAGTCAAACACATACAAACACAGCTATTTGAATCAAATGAAAGTCAAATAGATTCTACAAAGCTAATTGAATCAAATGAAAGTCAAACACATTCAAACAAAGCTAATTGAATCAAATGAAAGTCAAACACATTCAAACAAAGTTATTTTAATTAAATGAATGTCAAATACATTCTACAAAGCTAATTGAATTAAATGAAAGTCAAACACATTTAAACAAAGCTATTTGAAGAAAATGAAAGTTAAAATACATTCTACAAAGCAAATTGAAATAAATGAAAGTCAAACACAGTCAAACAAAGATATTTGAGTCAAATGAAAGTCAAATACATTCTACAAAGCTAATTGAATCAAATGAAAGTCAAACACATTCAAACAAAACTATTTGAATTAAATGAAAGTCAAATACATTCTACAAAGCTAATTGAATCAAATGAAAGTCAAACACATTCAAACAGAGCTATTTGAATCAAATGACAGTCAAATACATTCTACGAAGCTTATTGAATCAATTGAAAGTCAAACACATTCAAACAAAGCTATTTGAATCAAATGAAAGTCATATAGATTCTACAGAGCTAATTGAATCAAATGAGAGTCAAACACATTCAAACAGAGCTAATTGAATCAAATGAAAAGTCAATCACATTCAAACAAAGTTATTTTAATTAAATGAATGTCAAATACATTCTACAAAGCTAATTGAATTAAATAAAAGTCAAACACATTCAAACAAAGCTAATTGAATGAAATGAAAGTCAATCATATTCAAACAAAGCTATTTGAATCATATGAAATTCAAACACATTCAAACAAAGCTAATTGAATCAAATGAAAGTCAAGCACATTCAAACAAAGTTATTTTTATCAAATGAAAGTCAAATACATTCTACAAAGCTAATTGAATCAAATGAAAGTCAAACACATTCAAACAAAGCTATTTGAATCAAATGAAAGTCAAACACATTCAAACAAAGATTTCGAATCAAATGAAAGTCAAACACATTCAAACAAAGCTAATTGAATCAAATGAAAGTAAAACACATTCAAATAAAGCTATTTGAATAAAATGAAAGTCAAATACATTCTACAAAGCTAATTGAATCAAATAAAAGTCAAACACATTCAAACAAAGCCTTTTAAATCAAATGAAAGTCAAACACATTAAAAAAAAGCTTTTTAATTTAAATGAAAGTCAAACACATTCAAACAAAGCTATATAAATCAAATGAAAGTGAAATGCATTCTTCAAAGCAAATTGAATTAAATGAAATTCAAACACATTCAAACAAAGCTATTTGAATCAAATGACAGTCAAATACATTCTACAAAGCTAATTGAATCAATTGAAAGTCAAACACATACAAACACAGCTATTTGAATCAAATGAAAGTCAAATAGATTCTACAAAGCTAATTGAATCAAATGAAAGTCAAACACATTCAAACAAAGCTAATTGAATCAAATGAAAGTCAAACACATTCAAACAAAGTTATTTTAATTAAATGAATGTCAAATACATTCTACAAAGCTAATTGAATTAAATGAAAGTCAAACACATTTAAACAAAGCTATTTGAAGAAAATGAAAGTTAAAATACATTCTACAAAGCAAATTGAAATAAATGAAAGTCAAACACAGTCAAACAAAGATATTTGAGTCAAATGAAAGTCAAATACATTCTACAAAGCTAATTGAATCAAATGAAAGTCAAACACATTCAAACAAAACTATTTGAATTAAATGAAAGTCAAATACATTCTACAAAGCTAATTGAATCAAATGAAAGTCAAACACATTCAAACAAAGCTATTTGAATCAATTGAAAGTCAAAGATATTCTACAAAGCTGATAGAATCAAATGAAAGTCAAACACATTCAAACAAAGCTATTTGAATCAAATGAAAGTCAAATACGTTCTACAAAGCTAATTGTATCAAATGAAAGTCAAACGCAATCAAATAAAGCTATTTGAGTCAAATGAAATTCAAACACATTCAAACAAAGTTGTTTAAATTAAATGAAAGTGAAATGTATTCTACAAAGCTAATTGAATCAAATGAAAGTTAAACGTATTCAAACAAAGCTATTTGTATCAAATGAGAGTTAAATACATTCTACAAAGCTAATTGAATCAAATGAAAGTCAAACACATTCAAACAAAGCCTTTTAAATCAAATGAAAGTCAAACTCATTAAAAAAAAGCTTTTTAATTTAAATGAAAGTCAAACACATTCAAACAAAGCTATATAAATCAAATGAAAGTGAAATGCATTCTACAAAGCAAATTGAATTAAATGAAATTCAAACACATTCAAACAAAGCTATTTGAATCAAATGACAGTCAAATACATTCTACAAAGCTAATTGAATCAATTGAAAGTCCAACACATTCAAGCAAAGCTATTTGAATCAAATGAAAGTCAAATACATTCTACAAAGCTAATTGAATCAAATGAAAGTCAAACACATTCAAACAAAGCCTTTTAAATAAAATGAAAGTCAAACACATTCAAAAAAAAGCTTTTTAATTTAAATGAAAGTCAAACACATTCAAACAAAGCTATATAAATCAAATGAAAGTGAAATGCATTCTTCAAAGCAAATTGAATTAAATGAAATTCAAACACATTCATACAAAGCTATTTGAATCAAATGACAGTCAAATACATTCTACAAAGCTAATTGAATCAATTGAAAGTCAAACACATTCTGATGTGTAAGCAAGATGAGAACCTTGTTACAAAAGTACGTTTTAAGGGGTCTTAGTGAAATCGTGATTAGTGAAGGGGAGAATAGGGGAACACTCAACCCTAGTCTCGGATATAACAAAGGGGAACACTCACCCTTTGCTTGGTGTAGTTAGGAATGGGGAACACTCAACCCACTCGTTCACTACGCAAGTTCCTAGGTTTGGGAACACTCTACCAAAACTAGCACTCTTCAAATTTGAGTTATCAAACTTGGACCTTAAAAATGACTAATTGCTAAGTCACGTTTAATCAACAAAACACAAGTGTTTAAGCAAATTTCTGGATGCTTTTCATTCATGCATAGTACACTATTTATAGTAGTGTATAAGTTACATAAAGGAACATAGGATTCCCTTCTACAATTTTTAATGATCATCCATCACTTGCCTAATTAAAAGACAAGATAAAATGCTAACTATAAGGTGATTAAAAGGCTCATATGACTGTCCAATTAACCCCTCATAACAACAAAGTAAAACTAATCAACTAAGCTTAAAACTATGCTTAAATTAAGGAGAAAACGTTCAGCAATCATGAGGTCTTCAAACAGCATTTTCAACGTCCAAGAAAACATGCAAACAACCCCCTTGAGTCACGCTTGTAACCTCCCATTTAAACCCTTGATTCAAGCTCCTTTATTCTAGCAACAACTCTCTAATTAAGTACATGTAAACCCCAAGTAAAGAGGTAGAATAATCAGCCAACTAATGCCTTAATTCACGCCCAACACAAGCCTTGAATCACGCAGTCAAAATCAGTCCAATGTAACTCCCAAATGCATAAATCATGCGTGGCTTCAAGCTTGGAAAAACGGCTCATGTACTAGATACCTTCAACAAGATTAATTACACTAAGGGAAGTGTAACCATTTGTTAAACTCTTTGGACTAAAACCGTGCATAGGATTGAAGAATGATTTAGACAAGAATAATCCCTTAGCACCTTGCTCAATATCACCGTGTTGAACCTCCTCATCTTGACCATGGATAGTTGACCCTTGACCATCTTGGTCATCTTCCCCTTCTTCAAAAGGAATTGCCCTCAATTCGTCATCATCAAAGTAAGGAGCAAGATCACCAATGTTGAATGTACTTGAGACACCATATTGGCCTCCCAAATCTATTTTGTATGCATTGTCATTGATCCTTTCCACGACCTCAAACGGACCCTCGGCTCTTGGCATAAGCTTGTTCTTCCTTTTGCTAGGAAAACGTTCTTTCCTCATGTAAATCCACTCCAAGTCCCCAACTTCAAAAGACTTCATATTTCTAACTCGTTTGTTGGCTTGTTTCTTGTAGATTTCATTTGCCTTTTCAATGTTTCTCTGAACTTCTTTATGGACTTTTAGCATGAACTCGGCTTGCTCCTTTGCCCCACCATGAACGAACTTGTCTTTTGGCAAAGCAATAAGATCAATGGGAACATAAGGGTTAACGCCATATACTACTTCAAAAGGAGAGTACTTCGTAGTAGCACTAGAGGAAAAGTTAAATGTTTGCAAGAATTCGACCCACTTTGCATGTCTTGCATTCAGCTTCTTTTGGTCATGTATGAACCTCAAGGATTCATGATCGGAATGCAATATGAAAGGTTGTGGCCTCAAGTAATGTGACCAATGATCTAGAGCTCTTACCATAGCATAGAACTCTTTATCATAGGTGGAGTAATTCAACTTGCCTTGCCTCATCTTCTCACTAAAGTAAGCAATGGGACGCCCACCTTGAATCAATACGGCACCAATACCCTTTCCACTTGCGTCACATTCAACCTCAAATGGTTTGGAAAAATCCGGAAGTGCTAAGATGGGTGTGTTGCACATCTTCTTCTTGACTTCTTCAAATGCCCTTTGAGCTTGGGGTGTCCATTCAAACACGCCTTTCTTAGTACACTCGGTGATGGGAGACATGAGTGTGCTAAAATTCTTGATGAATCTTCTATAGAAGGAGGCAAGTCCATGAAATGAACGAACTTCCGTGAGTGTCCTTGGACTAGGCCATGATTGGATTGCTTCAATTTTGCTAGGATCCACCTTCACGCCATCACCTGAAACTATGTAACCAAGAAACATGACTTCATACAATAAAAAATCACATTTTTCTAGTTTCCCATACAATTTTTCTTGCCTCAAAACAGAAAATACTTGGAAAAGATGATCAAAATGAGATTCTTCATCACGTGAATAAATGAGAATGTCATCCAAGTATACTACCACGAACTTGCCAAGAAATGGCCTTAGCACCTCATTCATTAATCTCATGAACGTGCTAGGGGCATTTGTAAGGCCAAATGGCATGACGAGCCACTCATACAACCCATGCTTTGTCTTGAACGCGGTTTTCCATTCATCCCCTTCTCTCATGCGAATTTGATGATACCCACTTCTCAAGTCTACCTTTGAGAAGACCTTGGAACCACTTAACTCATCAAGCATGTCATCAAGCCTTGGAATTGGAAACCTTTACTTGATAGTAATGTTATTAACGGCTCTACTATCAATACACATTCTCCAAGTACCATCTTTCTTAGGGACCAACAAAGCAGGAACGGCACATGGACTCATGGACTCACGCACATAACCCATCCCCATTAGCTCTTCAATTTGACGTTGTAATTCCTTAGTTTCTAAAGGGTTACACCTATAGGCTGGCTTATTTGGCAAAGGTGCTCCGGGAATGAGATCGATTTGATGCTCAATTCCACGTATGGGTGGTAGTTCTTTAGGTAATTCATTCGGAAAAACGTCCTCAAAATCCTTAATCAATTGGGCTAACTTAGGATTTTGAGCAACAAAATTTTCGTGGGTTTCTTTGGAGTATAGTATGAACAACTCTCCCTCACCATCTAACTCCCTTTCAAACTCTTTAAGAGACAACAAGGATACTTCCTTTTGGGGTGTTTGTGATGGTGAAAACCGTGGGGGTGGTAAAGGGTGTAGTTTTTTCTTTCTCCCTTCATGGACTATGGTATACGTGTTGTGATACCCATCATGTATAGATCTTTTATCAGTTTGCCAAGGCCTACCAAGTAGAATATGACAAGCATCCATAGACACAACATCACATAATATAGAATCACAATACGAACCAATACAAAAAGAAACCATGCATTGCTTCCTAACTCCAGTGCTAGCATTAGAATCTAACCAACTTAATTTGTAAGGTTGTGGATGATTAGTAGTCGTAAGACCAAGTTTAGATACTAGGGTCTTAGACACGGTATTAGCCTCACTTCCTCCATCAATAATCAAATCACATACCTCGTCACCAATTTTACAACGGGTGATGAAAATGTGTTGTCGTTGGGGGGCAGCATCCTCTTCCACACGTGCTTGTAAGGCCCTCCTAATCACGAGGCTAGTCTTCTCCTCTGGCTCGGCAATGCAATCATCACAATCATCTTCAACTTCTTCTTCCCCCTCCTCAAACTCATCCCAGTTGATGTTTTGAGTGGCCATGAGCTTAACCTCTTGTATGGTTAACGCCCTAGTATTAGGACAATCCTTCTTGTAATGACCTCGTCCTCCACATTTGTAACACACAATGTCACCTAGCTTCACGTCCTTTGTGTCCTTTTTTGGTGGATTACTTGGTTTGTTAAAGGAAGAACCTTCCTTCGTAGGAAAAGAAGGTTTTCGTGCCAATTGAGGAATGGTAGTAGGCTTCTTCTTCTTCCTCTTAGCATCGAACTTAATCACCAACTTGCAAGCTTCAGCAAACGTGAGGTTAGTATAACCTTCAAGTTTGTCTTGTAATTCTTGGTCCAAACCAGATATGAAACGCCCCATTTTGAGCTCTTCATTTTCGGTTACTTCACACACAATAGCAAGTCTATCAAACTCTTTTATGTAATCCTCCACAGAGTCCCCATTTTGTTGCAAGGTACTCCACTTCACATATTGACTCTGCTTGTAATTGTGGGGGATGAAACGGTCTTTCATCCGTTTCTTGAGTTTGCCCCAAGTAGAGATAGGAGCTTTCCCCCTAAGGGTACGTCCCCTCTGCTCTCCTTGTAGCCAACTATCACCATAGCCCTTCAACTTGACTTTGGCAATCTTAAAACGTTGAACATCCTCATGAATGTCCTTGTATTCAAAGTACCTTTCCAAGGATTTCTCCCATTCCAAGTACTTCTCTGGATCAAGTGTCCCATCAAAAGAAGGGATGTCCACTTTGAGACTCCTATCTTCCCTCCTAGGTGGAGGGTCTTCATCTTGATCTCTCCTATCTTGCTCGTTCATGAGCCTTGCCATCAAGGCAGCAAGGTTCCCTTGTAGATTGGCATTGGTTTCGGCCAACCTTTCTTGACTAGCAATGGATCGATTAAGAGCTTCCAAGGCTGTCCTCAAGTCTTGATTCTCTCCCATGGTGTGTAGGTATACGACCCCTTAGGAAATGTTTAGGAAAACACCCCCTACCTGACGCGCCAAATGATGTGTAAGCAAGATGAGAACCTTGTTACAAAAGTACGTTTTAAGGGGTCTTAGTGAAATCGTGATTAGTGAAGGGGAGAATAGGGGAACACTCAACCCTAGTCTCGGATATAACAAAGGGGAACACTCACCCTTTGCTTGGTGTAGTTAGGAATGGGGAACACTCAACCCACTCGTTCACTACGCAAGTTCCTAGGTTTGGGAACACTCTACCAAAACTAGCACTCTTCAAATTTGAGTTATCAAACTTGGACCTTAAAAATGACTAATTGCTAAGTCACGTTTAATCAACAAAACACAAGTGTTTAAGCAAATTTCTGGATGCTTTTCATTCATGCATAGTACACTATTTATAGTAGTGTATAAGTTACATAAAGGAACATAGGATTCCCTTCTACAATTTTTAATGATCATCCATCACTTGCCTAATTAAAAGACAAGATAAAATGCTAACTATAAGGTGATTAAAAGGCTCATATGACTGTCCAATTAACCCCTCATAACAACAAAGTAAAACTAATCAACTAAGCTTAAAACTATGCTTAAATTAAGGAGAAAACGTTCAGCAATCATGAGGTCTTCAAACAGCATTTTCAACGTCCAAGAAAACATGCAAACAACCCCCTTGAGTCACGCTTGTAACCTCCCATTTAAACCCTTGATTCAAGCTCCTTTATTCTAGCAACAACTCTCTAATTAAGTACATGTAAACCCCAAGTAAAGAGGTAGAATAATCAGCCAACTAATGCCTTAATTCACGCCCAACACAAGCCTTGAATCACGCAGTCAAAATCAGTCCAATGTAACTCCCAAATGCATAAATCATGCGTGGCTTCAAGCTTGGAAAAACGGCTCATGTACTAGATACCTTCAACAAGATTAATTACACTAAGGGAAGTGTAACCATTTGTTAAACTCTTTGGACTAAAACCGTGCATAGGATTGAAGAATGATTTAGACAAGAATAATCCCTTAGCACCTTGCTCAATATCACCGTGTTGAACCTCCTCATCTTGACCATGGATAGTTGACCCTTGACCATCTTGGTCACATTCAAACAAAGCTATTTGAATCAAATGAAAGTCAAATAGATTCTACAAAGCTAATTGAATCAAATGAAAGTTAAACACATTCAAACAAAGCTAATTGAATCAAATGAAAGTCAAACACATTTAAACAAAGTTATTTTAATTAAATGAATGTCAAATACATTCTACAAAGCTAATTGAATCAAATGAAAGTCAAACACATTCAAACAAAGCTATTCGAAGAAAATGAAAGTCAAAATACATTCTACAAAGCAAATTGAAAAAATGAAAGTCAAACACAGTCAAACAAAGTTATTTGAGTTAAATGAAAGTCAAACACATTCAAACAAAGCTAATTGAATCAAATGAAAGTCAAACACATTTAAACAAAGTTATTTTAATTAAATGAATGTCAAATACATTCTACAAAGCTAATTGAATCAAATGAAAGTCAAACACATTCAAACAAAGCTATTCGAAGAAAATGAAAGTCAAAATACATTCTACAAAGCAAATTGAAAAAATGAAAGTCAAACACAGTCAAACAAAGTTATTTGAGTTAAATGAAAGTCAAACACATTCAAACAAAGCTATTTGAATCAAATGAAAGTCAAATACATTCTACAAAGCTAATTGAATCAAATGAAAGTCAAACACATTCAAACAAAGCTATTTGAATCAATTAAAAGTCAAAGATATTCTACAAAGCTGATAGAATCAAATGAAAGTCAAACACATTCAAACAAAGCTATTTGAATCAAATGAAAGTTAAATACGTTCTACAAAGCTAATTGTATCAAATGAAAGTCAAACGCAATTAAATAAAGCTATTTGAGTCAAATGAAATTCAAACACATTCAAACAAAGTTGTTTAAATTAAATGAAAGTGAAATGTATTCTACAAAGCTAATTGAATCAAATGAAAGTTAAAACGTATTCAAACAAAGCTATTTGAATCAAATGAGAGTTAAATACATTCTACAAAGCTAATTGAATGAAATGAAAGTCAAACACATTCAAACAAAGCCTTTTAAATCAAATGAAAGTCAAACTCATTAAAAAAAAAGCTTTTTAATTTAAATGAAAGTCAAACACATTCAAACAAAGCTATATAAATCAAATGAAAGTGAAATGCATTCCACAAAGCAAATTGAATTAAATGAAATTCAAACACATTCAAACAAAGCTATTTGAATCAAATGACAGTCAAATACATTCTACAAAGCTAATTGAATCAATTGAAAGTCAAACACATTCAAACAAAGCTAATTGAATCAAATGAAAGTCAAGCACATTCAAACAAAGCTATTTTAATCAAATGAAAGTCAAATACATTCTACAAAGCTAATTGAATCAAATGAAAGTCAAACACATTCAAACAAAGCTATTTGAGTCAAATGAAAGTCAAACACATTCAAACAAAGCTATTTGAATCAAATGAGAGTCAAATACATTCAAACAAAGCTAATTAAATCAAATAAAAGTCTAATACATTCTACAAAGCTAATTAAATCAAATAAAAGTCTATTACATTCTACAAAGCTTATTGTATTAAATTAAAGTCAAACACATTCAATTAAAGCTAATTGATCAAATGAAAGTCAAACACATTCAAACAAAGATTTCGAATCAAATGAAAGTCAAACACATTCAAACAAAGCTAATTGAATCAAATGAAAGTAAAACACATTCAAATAAAGCTATTTGAATCAAATGAAAGTCAAATACATTCTACAAAGCTAATTGAATCAAATGAAAGTCAAACACATTCAAACAAAGCTATTAGAATCAAATGAGAGTCAAATAAATTCAAACAAAGCTAATTAAATCAAATAAAAGTAAAATACATTCTACAAAGCTAATTGAATCAAATGAAAGTCAAACACATTCAAACAAAGCCTTTTAAATAAAATGAAAGTCAAACACATTCAAAAAAAAAGCTTTTTAATTTAAATGAAAGTCAAACACATTCAAACAAAGCTATATAAATCAAATGAAAGTGAAATGCATTCTTCAAAGCAAATTGAATTAAATTAAATTCAAACACATTCAAACAAAGCTATTTGAATCAAATGACAGTCAAATACATTCTACAAAGCTAATTGAATCAATTGAAAGTCAAACACATTCAAACAAAGCTATTTGAATCAAATGAAAGTCAAATAGATTCTACAAAGCTAATTGAATCAAATGAAAGTTAAACACATTCAAACAAAGCTAATTGAATCAAATGAAAGTGAAACACATTCAAACAAAGTTATTTTAATTAAATGAATGTCAAATACATTCTACAAAGCTAATTGAATCAAATGAAAGTCAAACACATTCAAACAAAGCTATTCGAAGAAAATGAAAGTCAAAATACATTCTACAGAGCAAATTGAAACAAATGAAAGTCAAACACAGTCAAACAAAGTTATTTGAGTCAAATGAAAGTCAAACACATTCAAACAAAGCTATTTGAATCAAATGAAAGTCAAATACATTCTACAAAGCTAATTGAATCAAATGAAAGTCAAACACATTCAAACAAAGCTATTTGAATCAATTAAAAGTCAAAGATATTCTACAAAGCTGATAGAATCAAATGAAAGTCAAACACATTCAAACAAAGCTATTTGAATCAAATGAAAGTTAAATACGTTCTACAAAGCTAATTGTATCAAATGAAAGTCAAACGCAATTAAATAAAGCTATTTGAGTCAAATGAAATTCAAACACATTCAAACAAAGTTGTTTAAATTAAATGAAAGTGAAATGTATTCTACAAAGCTAATTGAATCAAATGAAAGTTAAAACGTATTCAAACAAAGCTATTTGAATCAAATGAGAGTTAAATACATTCTACAAAGCTAATTGAATGAAATGAAAGTCAAACACATTCAAACAAAGCCTTTTAAATCAAATGAAAGTCAAACTCATTAAAAAAAAAGCTTTTTAATTTAAATGAAAGTCAAACACATTCAAACAAAGCTATATAAATCAAATGAAAGTGAAATGCATTCCACAAAGCAAATTGAATTAAATGAAATTCAAACACATTCAAACAAAGCTATTTGAATCAAATGACAGTCAAATACATTCTACAAAGCTAATTGAATCAATTGAAAGTCCAACACATTCAAACAAAGCTATTTGAATCATATGAAAGTCAAATACATTCTACAAAGCTAATTGAATCAAATGAAAGTCAAACACATTCAAACAAAGCTATTTGACTCAAATGAAAGTCAAACACATTCAAACAAAGCTATTTGAATCAAACGAGAGTCAAATACATTCAAACAAAGCTAATTAAATCAAATAAAAGTCTAATACATTCTACAAAGTTAATTGAATTACATTAAAGTCAAACACATTCAAACAAAGCTAATTGAATCAAATGAAAGTCAAACACATTCAAACAAAGATTTTGAATCAAATGAAAGTCAAATACATTCTACAAAGCTAATTGAATCAAATGAAAGTCAAACACATTGAAACAAAGCTATTTGAATCAAATGAAAGTCAAACACATTCAAACAAAGCTATTTAAATCAAATGAGAGTCAAATACATTCAAACAAAGCTATTTAAATCAAATAAAAGTCTAATACATTCTACAAAGCTAATTAAATCAAATAAAAGTCTAATACATTCTACAAAGCTTATTGAATTAAATTAAAGTCAAACACATTCAAACAAAGCTAATTGAATCAAATGAAAGTCAAACACATTCAAACAAAGATTTCGAATCAAATGAAAGTCAAACACATTCAAACAAAGCTAATTGAATTAAATGAAAGTAAAACACATTCAAATAAAGCTATTTGAATCAAATAAAAGTCAAATACATTCTACAAAACTAATTGAATCAAATGAAAGTCAAACTCATTCAAACAAATCTATTTGAATCAAATAAGAGACAAATAAATTCAAACAAAGCTAATTAAATCAAATAAATGTAAAATACATTCTACAAAGCTAATTGAATCAAATGAAAGTCAAACACATTCAAACAAAGCCTTTTAAATCAAATGAAAGTCAAACTCATTAAAAAAAAAGCTTTTTAATTTAAATGAAAGTCAAACACATTCAAACAAAGCTATATAAATCAAATGAAAGTGAAATGCATTCTACAAAGCTAATTGAATCAAATGAAATTCAAACACATTCAAACAAAGCTATTTTAATTAAATGAATGTCAAATACATTCGACAAAGCAAATTGACTCAAATGAAAGTCAAACTCATTCAAACAAAGTTATTTGATTCAAATGAAAGTCAAATACATTCTACAAAGCTAATTGAATCAAATGAAAGTCAAACACATTCAAACAAAGCTATTTTAATTAAATGAAAGTCAAATACATTCTACAAAGCAAATTGAAACAAATGAAAGTCAAATACATTCAACAAAGCTAATTGAATCAATTGAAAGTCAAACACATTCAAACAAAGCTATTTGAATCAAATGAAAGTCAAATACATTCTACAAAGCTAATTGAATCAAATGAAAGTCAAACACATTCAAACAAAGCTATTTGACTCAAATGAAAGTCAAACACATTCAAACAAAGCTATTTGAATCAAACGAGAGTCAAATACATTCAAACAAAGCTAATTAAATCAAATAAAAGTCTAATACATTCTACAAAGTTAATTGAATTACATTAAAGTCAAACACATTCAAACAAAGCTAATTGAATCAAATGAAAGTCAAACACATTCAAACAAAGATTTTGAATCAAATGAAAGTCAAATACATTCTACAAAGCTAATTGAATCAAATGAAAGTCAAACACATTGAAACAAAGCTATTTGAATCAAATGAAAGTCAAACACATTCAAACAAAGCTATTTAAATCAAATGAGAGTCAAATACATTCAAACAAAGCTAAGTAAATAAAATAAAAGTCTAATACATTCTACAAAGCTAATTAAATCAAATAAAAGTCTAATACATTCTACAAAGCTTATTGAATTAAATTAAAGTCAAACACATTCAAACAAAGCTAATTGAATCAAATGAAAGTCAAACACATTCAAACAAAGATTTTGAATCAAATGAAAGTCAAACACATTCAAACAAAGCTAATTGAATCAAATGAAAGTAAAACACATTCAAATAAAGCTATTTGAATCAAATGAAAGTCAAATACATTCTACAAAGCTAATTGAATCAAATGAAAGTCAAACACATTCAAACAAAGCCTTTTAAATCAAATGAAAGTCAAACTCATTAAAAAAAAAGCTTTTTAATTTAAATGAAAGTCAAACACATTCAAACAAAGCTATATAAATCAAATGAAAGTGAAATGCATTCTACAAAGCAAATTGAATTAAATGAAATTCAAACACATTCAAACAAAGCTATTTGAATCAAATGACAGTCAAATACATTCTACAAAGCTAATTAAATCAATTGAAAGTCAAACACATTCAAACAAAGCTATTTGAATCAAATGAAAGTCAAATACATTCTACAAAGCTAATTGAATCAAATGAAAGTCAAACACATTCAAACAAAGCTATTTTAATTAAATGAAAGTCAAATACATTCTACAAAGCAAATTGAAACAAATGAAAGTCAAATACATTCAACAAAGCTAATTGAATCAAATGAAAGTCAAACACATTCAAACAAAGCTAATTGAATCAAATGAAAGTCAAGCACATTCAAACAAAGCTATTTTAATCAAATGAAAGTCAATCACATTCAAACAAAGCTATTTGAATCAAATGAAAGTCAAACACATTCAAACAAAGCTAATTGAATCAAATGAAAGTCAAGCACATTCAAACAAAGCTATTTTAATCAAATGAAAGTCAAATACATTCTACAATGCTAATTGAATCAAATGAAAGTCAAACACATTCAAACAAAGCTATTTGAGTCAAATGAAAGGCAAACACATTCAAACAAAGCTATTTGAATCAAATGAGAGTCAAATACATTCAAACAAAGCTAATTAAATCAAATAAAAGTCTAATAAATTCTACAAAGCTAATTAAATCAAATAAAAGTCTAATACATTCTACAAAGCTTATTGTATTAAATTAAAGTCAAACACATTCAATTAAAGCTAATTGAATCAAATGAAAGTCAAACACATTCAAACAAAGATTTCGAATCAAATGAAAGTCAAACACATTCAAACAAAGCTAATTGAATCAAATGAAAGTAAAACACATTCAAATAAAGCTATTTGAATCAAATGAAAGTCAAATACATTCTACAAAGCTAATTGAATCAAATGAAAGTCAAACACATTCAAACAAAGCTATTTGAATCAAATGAGAGTCAAATAAATTCAAACAAAGCTAATTAAATCAAATAAAAGTAAAATACATTCTACAAAGCTAATTGAATCAAATGAAAGTCAAACACATTCAAACAAAGCCTTTTAAATAAAATGAAAGTCAAACACATTCAAAAAAAAGCTTTTTAATTTAAATGAAAGTCAAACACATTCAAACAAAGCTATATAAATCAAATGAAAGTGAAATGCATTCTTCAAAGCAAATTGAATTAAATGAAATTCAAACACATTCAAACAAAGCTATTTGAATCAAATGACAGCCAAATACATTGTACAAAGCTAATTGAATCAACTGAAAGTCAAACACATTCAAACAAAGCTATTTGAATCAAATGAAAGTCAAATAGATTCTACAAAGCTAATTGAATCAAATGAAAGTTAAACACATTCAAACAAAGCTAATTGAATCAAATGAAAGTCAAACACATTCAAACAAAGTTATTTTAATTAAATGAATGTCAAATACATTCTACAAAGCTAATTGAATCAAATGAAAGTCAAACACATTCAAACAAAGCTATTCGAAGAAAATGAAAGTCAAAATACATTCTACAAAGCAAATTGAAACAAATGAAAGTCAAACACAGTCAAACAAAGTTATTTGAGTCAAATGAAAGTCAAACACATTCAAACAAAGCTATTTGAATCAAATGAAAGTCAAATACATTCTACAAAGCTAATTGAATCAAATGAAAGTCAAACACATTCAAACAAAGCTATTTGAATCAATTAAAAGTCAAAGATATTCTACAAAGCTGATAGAATCAAATGAAAGTCAAACACATTCAAACAAAGCTATTTGAAACAAATGAAAGTTAAATACGTTCTACAAAGCTAATTGTATCAAATGAAAGTCAAACGCAATTAAATAAAGCTATTTGAGTCAAATGAAATTCAAACACATTCAAACAAAGTTGTTTAAATTAAATGAAAGTGAAATGTATTCTACAAAGCTAATTGAATCAAATAAAAGTTAAAACGTATTCAAACAAAGCTATTTGAATTAAATGAGAGTTAAATACATTCTACAAAGCTAATTGAATGAAATGAAAGTCAAACACATTCAAACAAAGCCTTTTAAATCAAATGAAAGTCAAACTCATTAAAAAAAAAGCTTTTTAATTTAAATGAAAGTCAAACACATTCAAATAAAGCTATATAAATCAAATGAAAGTGAAATGCATTCCACAAAGCAAATTGAATTAAATGAAATTCAAACACATTCAAACAAAGCTATTTGAATCAAATGACAGTCAAATACATTCTACAAATGATGTGGATTTAAACCCCTTAACTTAATAAAGAATCTAAAATCACACAAGTAACACAAGCCCTTCGAATTTCCTAAGAAAATCGAACAACTTAAGAATAACGAACCGGATATGACTTTGAAAACGACCACTCCTGGAACGAATTCAACGCCTCTCAAATTACCTAGACCACTCCTGGAACTAAGTACTTTGATGAACAAAACTTAGACTACTCCTAGAACTAAGAATTGAACGTTCTAATTATCAAAACAACTCCTTGAATTGAAAACTAGCAAAAGAATTTGTAAGCAATTAAGCAAAACAAACAATTAACTTGAATTTTAATGATTTTCGAATGTTCTGAAAAATCACGAAAATTACATTATTTATAGACTAAAACTAACTATTCCTAAGTCTATTCGAACTAGGAAAAAACCCTAGCCTTGATCCCCAAGTATCCTAGATAGAATAGGAGAACCAATTCTAATGGAACTAGGAAACTAGTAATAAGACTAGTTCTAATTAACCTAAAACTTCTTAAAACAATTCCTAATTGACTTAGAAATTATTTTAAACTAAATTAACAGAAATTAAGAAGATTCCTAATTGCTTAAACCAAGAAAAACCCTTTCAAGTGAAAGGTAAAAACTTGCAAGCAAAAACTCTAGAAAAAACTAAGTTAGGAAAATCTTTCTTTTCGTACTGCCGCCGAACCACCACCTCACGCGCTGCCATCATCGACACGCGCCCCACCAACGTGTAGCTGGACTCAGGCCGGAGCTAGGGAGCCGGCGCGTGGCACCCAGATCGGCGCGTCGCCGCCGCTGCCGTCGTCGGAACCCAACTGGACCTTGACTTCTTCTTCAATGGCTGCGCATGTTAACCATTCTTGATTCTTTACTCCAAGCTCAAACCCTATTGGCCTTAAAACCAATATGATTGGCTCTTCAAAAGAATTTCCCTCTTGATCCACATCATTCTCCCCCTCTTCAAAAGAATTTGTCCTCAAATTCGCATCATCCATGTAAGGAGAACAATTCCATGAAACCATCCAAATTCGACGAATACAAGCCAAAAGAACTATTACCTCAACGCTAGCAATTTTAAGCAATGTAACAACATCACCACGAGCAAGGCAATATTTTAGAAACAACCAATTCTCAATTTGGTCCTTGGTCTTCGAAGTTGACCATAAGAACACTTTAGGCTTCATGATATTTTTCTCATGTATGACTAACAATTTCTTCTCTTTATGCATGCCTAATGAATCCACCACTTCTAAAGAAACCATTAAATTATTATCTTGATTCACGAATGGCTCCTCAATAGTATCAAAAACCTTTTCCGACACCACCATTGGTAGATCATTATGAATAATCTGATCTTGAACAACGTCACACACAATTGGAACATCAATTGTTTCACTCACCTTTTCTTCGAGCTCTTTAGCACCTACATGTTCCTCTTCCTTATCCTTTTGACAATCTTCCTCCATCTCTTTAACTTTAACGCGGCATGGAATAATAGTTAAAGGAATAAGTTTGAACCTCTTGTTTCCCACCTTGACCGAATATGTGTTGGCCACACCATCATGTTTAACATGTCGATCAAATTGCCATGGTCTTCCTAAAAGAACGTGACAAGCACTCATAGGAATCACATCGCACCATAATTCTTCCTTGTAATTGCCAATGGAGAAATTCACCAAAGCTTGTTGTTCTACATGAAAACCCATAGAATTATCTAGCCAACCCAACTTATATGGTTTTTCATGATCTCTTGTAGGAAGTTGGAGTTTAGTAACCATCTCTGTAGACGCTACATTGGTACACGAACCACTATCAATGATCACCCTACAAGTTCTATCAACAACTTTGCATCGAGTATGAAACAAACTATCTTGTTGACCTTGAAAAATAATTTCTTCATGTAAATTCAGTCGCTCCATAAGCATATGTTTGTTACCAAAGCCAAAAATCTACGTTATCATCTTCATGTTTTTTTCTTCTTTTTTATGATCTTGAAGTAACTTTGCAAATTCATCCATAGATTTTCGGATCCTTCCTCCATAATTATAAGACAAAAACAGACTTAAAAGACCCCAAAACACACAGGAATAACCCTCAAAAATCGCAACACAACTTGGAAGAAAATCGCACACAAAGAGCAGTAAGTATTAAATCGGACCAAAACTGACACAGTTGCGGAAAACAGTCCAGTTTAATAGCACACGAACTCGAAAAATTCCGAAATTTCACAGGCAGAAAGTAGACAAAATTTCACCCAAAATCAAAAAAAGAATCACCTGAAAAGACTTTGTAACGAAGGAGAACGAGCCTTCTGAAGTTGACAGAAAAACTGGTTATCCGAGAACAAGTGCGATTTGATGAACGAATTGTTGAACGATCAAAAACCCTGAAATCTGATACCAATTTGATGTGGTATCACACAAGCTCTGATACCAATTTGATGTGGATTTAAACCCCTTAACTTAATAAAGAATCTAAAATCACACAAGTAACACAAGCCCTTCGAATTTCCTAAGAAAATCGAACAACTTAAGAATAACGAACCGGATATGACTTTGAAAACGACCACTCCTGGAACGAATTCAACGCCTCTCAAATTACCTAGACCACTCCTGGAACTAAGTACTTTGATGAACAAAACTTAGACTACTCCTAGAACTAAGAATTGAACGTTCTAATTATCAAAACAACTCCTTGAATTGAAAACTAGCAAAAGAATTTGTAAGCAATTAAGCAAAACAAACAATTAACTTGAATTTTAATGATTTTCGAATGTTCTGAAAAATCACGAAAATTACATTATTTATAGACTAAAACTAACTATTCCTAAGTCTATTCGAACTAGGAAAAAACCCTAGCCTTGATCCCAAGTATCCTAGATAGAATAGGAGAACCAATTCTAATGGAACTAGGAAACTAGTAATAAGACTAGTTCTAATTAACCTAAAACTTCTTAAACAATTCCTAATTGACTTAGAAATTATTTTAAACTAAATTAACAGAAATTAAGAAGATTCCTAATTGCTTAAACCAAGAAAAACCCTTTCAAGTGAAAGGTAAAAACTTGCAAGCAAAAAACTCTAGAAAAAACTAAGTTAGGAAAATCTTTCTTTTCGTACTGCCGCGAACCACCACCTCACGCGCTGCCATCATCGACACGCGCCCCACCAACGTGTAGCTGGACTCAGGCCGGAGCTAGGGAGCCGGCGCGTGGCACCCAGATCGGCGCGTCGCCGCCGCTGCCGTCGTCGGAACCAACTGGACCTTGACTTCTTCTTCAATGGCTGCGCATGTTAACCATTCTTGATTCTTTACTCCAAGCTCAAACCCTATTGGCCTTAAAACCAATATGATTGGCTCTTCAAAAGAATTTCCTCTTGATCCACATCAACAAAGCTAATTGAATCAATTGAAAGTCAAACACATTCAAACAAAGCTATTTGAATCAAATGAAAGTCAAATACATTCTACAAAGCTAATTGAATCAAATGAAAGTCAAACACATTCAAGCAAAGCTATTTGAATCAATTAAAAGTCAAAGATATTCTACAAAGCTAATAAAATCAAATGAAAGTCAAACACATTCAAACAAAGCTATTTGAATCAAATGAAAGTCAAATACGTTCTACAAAGCTAATTGTATCAAATGAAAGTCAAACGCAATCAAATAAAGCTATTTGAGTCAAATGAAATTCAAACACATTCAAACAAAGTTGTTTGAATTAAATGAAAGTGAAATGTATTCTACAATGCTAATTGAATCAAATGAAAGTTAAACGTATTCAAACAAAGCTATTTGAATCAAATGAGAGTCAAATACATTCTACAAAGCTAATGGAATCAAATGAAAGTCAAACACATTCAAACAAAGCCTTTTAAATCAAATGAAAGTCAAACTCATTAAAAAAAAAGCTTTTTAATTTAAATGAAAGTCAAACACATTCAAACAAAGCTATATAAATCAAATGAAAGTGAAATGCATTCTACAAAGCAAATTGAATTAAATGAAATTCAAACACATTCAAACAAAGCTATTTGAATCAAATGACAGTCAAATACATTCTACAAAGCTAATTAAATCAATTGAAAGTCAAACACATTCAAACAAAGCTATTTGAATCAAATGAAAGTCAAATACATTCTACAAAGCTAATTGAATCAAATGAAAGTCAAACACATTCAAACAAAGCTATTTTAATTAAATGAAAGTCAAATACATTCTACAAAGCAAATTGAAACAAATGAAAGTCAAATACATTCAACAAAGCTAATTGAATCAAATGAAAGTCAAACACATTCAAACAAAGCTAATTGAATCAAATGAAAGTCAAGCACATTCAAACAAAGCTATTTTAATCAAATGAAAGTCAATCACATTCAAACAAAGCTATTTGAATCAAATGAAAGTCAAACACAATTCAAACAAAGCTAATTGAATCAAATGAAAGTCAAGCACATTCAAACAAAGCTATTTTAATCAAATGAAAGTCAAATACATTCTACAAAGCTAATTGAATCAAATGAAAGTCAAACACATTCAAACAAAGCTATTTGAGTCAAATGAAAGTCAAACACATTCAAAACAAAGCTATTTGAATCAAATGAGAGTCAAATACATTCAAACAAAGCTAATTAAATCAAATAAAAGTCTAATAAATTCTACAAAGCTAATTAAATCAAATAAAAGTCTAATACATTCTACAAAGCTTATTGTATTAAATTAAAGTCAAACACATTCAATTAAAGCTAATTGAATCAAATGAAAGTCAAACACATTCAAACAAAGATTTCGAATCAAATGAAAGTCAAACACATTCAAACAAAGCTAATTGAATCAAATGAAAGTAAAACACATTCAAATAAAGCTATTTGAATCAAATGAAAGTCAAATACATTCTACAAAGCTAATTGAATCAAATGAAAGTCAAACACATTCAAACAAAGCTATTTGAATCAAATGAGAGTCAAATAAATTCAAACAAAGCTAATTAAATCAAATAAAAGTAAAATACATTCTACAAAGCTAATTGAATCAAATGAAAGTCAAACACATTCAAACAAAGCCTTTTAAATAAAATGAAAGTCAAACACATTCAAAAAAAGCTTTTTAATTTAAATGAAAGTCAAACACATTCAAACAAAGCTATATAAATCAAATGAAAGTGAAATGCATTCTTCAAAGCAAATTGAATTAAATGAAATTCAAACACATTCAAACAAAGCTATTTGAATCAAATGACAGTCAAATACAACAAAGCTAATTGAATCAATGAAAGTCAAACACATTCAAACAAAGCTATTTGAATCAAATGAAAGTCAAATAGATTCTACAAAGCTAATTGAATCAAATGAAAGTTAAACACATTCAAACAAAGCTAATTGAATCAAATGAAAGTCAAACACATTCAAACAAAGTTATTTTAATTAAATGAATGTCAAATACATTCTACAAAGCTAATTGAATCAAATGAAAGTCAAACACATTCAAACAAAGCTATTGAAGAAAATGAAAGTCAAAATACATTCTAAAAAGCAAATTGAAACAAATGAAAGTCAACACAGTCAAACAAAGTTATTTGAGTCAAATGAAAGTCAAACACATTCAAACAAAGCTATTTGAATCAAATG
>NW_018742791.1:0-20533 GCF_001683475.1 Chenopodium quinoa
GTTTGAATGTGTTTGACTTTCATTTGATTCAATTTGCTTTGTAGAATGTATTTGACTTTCATTTGATTTAAATAGCTTTGTTTTGAATGTGTTTGACTTTCATTTGATTAAATTAGCTTTGTAGAATGTATTTGACTTTTATTTGATTCAATTAGCTTTGTAGAATGTATTTGACTTTCATTTGATTCGAAAGATTGTTTGAAGGTGTTTGACTTTCATTTGATTTAAAAGTCATTGTTTGAATGTGTTTGACTTTCATTTGATTCAATTAGCTTCGTAGAATTTATTTGACTTTCATTTGATTCAAATAGCTTTGTTTGAATGTGTTTGACTTTCATTTGATTCAATTTGCTTTGTAGAATGTATTTGACTTTCATTTGATTTAACTAGCTTTTTTTGAATGTGTTTGACTTTCATTTGATTCAATTAGCTTCATAGAATGTATTTGACTTTCATTTGATTCAAATAGCTTTGTTTGAATGTGTTTGACTTCCATTTGATTCAATTTGCTTTGTAGAATGTATTTGACTTTCATTTGATTCAAATAGCTTTGTTTGAATGTGTATGACTTTCTTTTTGATTCAATTTGCTTTGTAGAATGCAATTCACTTTCATTTGATTTATATACCTTTGTTTGAATGTGTTTGACTTTCATTTAAATTAAAAGCTTTTTTTTGAATGTGTTTGACTTTCATTTTGATTTAAAAGGCATTGTTTGAATGTGTTTGACTTTCATTTGATTCAATTAGTTTTGTTTGAATGTGTTTGACTTTCATTGATTCAATTAGCTTCGTAGAATGTATTTGACTTTCGTTTGATTCAAATAGCGTTGTTTGAATGTGTTTAACTTTCATTTGATTCAATTAGCTTTGTAGAATGCATTTCACTTCCATTTGATTTAAATTACTTTGTTTGAATGTGTTTGACTTTCATTTGATACAATTAGCTTTGTAGAACGTATTTGACTTTCATTTGATTCAAAAAGCTTTGTAGGAATGTGATTGACTTTCATTTAATTAAATCAGCTTTGTAGAATGTATTTGACTTCCATTTGATTTAAATAGCTTTGTTTGAATGTGTTTGACTTTCATTTGATCCAATTAGCTTTGTAGAATGTATTTTACTTTCATTTGATTCAAATAGCTTTGTTTGAATGTGTTTGACTTTCATTTGATTTAATTTGCTTTATAGAATGCATTTCACTTTCATTTGATTTATAAAGCTTTGTTTGAATGTGTTTGATTTTAATTCAAATTAAAAAGCTTTTTTTGAATGTGTTTGACTTTCATTTGATATAAAAGGCTTTGTTTAAATGTGTTTGACTTTTAATTTGATTCAATTAGCTTTGTAGAAAGTATTTTACTTTTATTTGATTTAATTAGCTTTGTGTGAATGCATTTGACTCTCATTTGATTCAATTAGCTTTTGTTTAAATGTGTTTTGACTTTTAATTTGATTCAATTAGCTTTGTAGAATGTATTTTACTTTAATTTGATTCAATTAGTTTTGTGTGAATGCATTTGACTCTCATTTGATTCAATTAGCTTTGTTTGAATGTGTTTGACTTTCATTTGATTCAATTAGCTTTGTAGAATGTATTTGACTTTTATTTGATTCCAATAGCTTTGTTTAAATGTGTTTGAACTTTCAATTAATTCAATTAGCTTTGTAGAATGTATTTGAACTTTTATTTGATTTAATTTGCTTTGTTTGAAATGTATTTGACTCTCATTTGATTCAATAGATTTGTAGAATGTATTTGACTTTCATTTGATTCAAATAGCTTTGTAGAATGTATTTGACTTTCATTTGAATCAAATAGCTTTGTTTGAATGTGTTTGACTTTCATTTGATTCAAATAGCTTTGTTTGAATGTGTTTGACTTTCATTTAATTCAATTAGCTTTGTAGAATGTATTTGACTTTCATTTGATTCAAGTAGCATTGTTTGAAAGTGTTTTACTTTCACTTGATTCAATTAGCTTTGTAGAATGTATTTGACTTTCATTTGATTAGAATAGCTTTGTTTGAATGTGTTTGACTTTCATTTGATTCAATTTGCTTTGTAGATTGCATTTCACTTTCATTTGATTTATATAGCTTTGTTTGAATGTGTTTTGACTTTCATTTGATTTAAAAGGCATTGTTTGAATGTGTTTGACTTTCATTTGTTTCAATTAGCTTTGTTTGAATGTGTTTGACTTTTATTGATTAAATTAGCTTCGTAGAATGTATTTGACTTTCATTTGATTCAAATAGCTTTGTTTGAATGTGTTTGACTTTCATTTGATTCAATTTGCTTTGTTGAATGTATTTGACTTACATTTGATTTAAAATAGCTTTGTTTGAATGTGTTTCACTTTCATTTGATTCAATTAGCTTTGTAGAATGTATTTGACTTTCATTTGATTCGAAAGATTTGTTTGAAGATGTTTGACTTTCATTTGATTCAATTAGCTTTGTTGAATGTGTTTTGACTTTCATTTGATTCAATTAGCTTTGTAGAATGTATTTTGACTTTTATTTGATTCAATTAGCTTTGTAGAATGTATTTGACTTTCATTTGATTCGAAAGATTTGTTGAAGGTGTTTGACTTTCATTTGATTTAAAAGTCATTGTTTGAATGTGTTTGACTTTCATTTGATTCAATTAGCTTCGTAGAATGTATTTGACTTTCATTTGATTCAAATAGCTTTGTTTGAATGTGTTTGACTTTCATTTGATTTAATTTGCTTTGTAGAATGTATTGACTTTCATTTGATTCAACTAGCTTTTTTTGAATGTGTTTGACTTTCATTTGATTCAATTAGCTTCAATAGAATGTATTTGACTTTCATTTGATTCAAATAGCTTTGTTTGAATGTGTTTGACTTTTATTTGATTCAATTTGCTTTGTAGAATGTATTTGACTTTCATTTGATTCAAATAGCTTTGTTTGAATGTGTTTGACTTTCTTTTGATTCAATTTGCTTTGTAGAATGCATTTCACTTTCATTTGATTTATATACCTTTGTTTGAATGTGTTTGACTTTCATTTAAATTAAAAAGCTTTTTTTTGAATGTGTTTGACTTTCATTTGATTTAAAAGGCATTGTTTTAATGTGTTTGACTTTCATTTGATTCAATTAGTTTTGTTTGAATGTGTTTGACTTTCATTGATTCAATTAGCTTCGTAGAATGTATTTGACTTTCGTTTGATTCAAATAGCGTTGTTTGAATGTGTTTAACTTTCATTTGATTCAATTAGCTTTGTAGAATGCATTTCACTTCCATTTGATTTAAATTACTTTGTTTGAATGTGTTTGACTTTCATTTGATACAATTAGCTTTGTAGAACGTATTTGACTTTCATTTGATTCAAATAGCTTTGTAGGAATGTGATTGACTTTCATTTAATTAAATCAGCTTTGTAGAATGTATTTGACTTCCATTTGATTTAAATAGCTTTGTTTGAATGTGTTTGACTTTCATTTGATCCAATTAGCTTTGTAGAATGTATTTTACTTTCATTTGATTCAAATAGCTTTGTTTGAATGTGTTTGACTTTCATTTGATTTTAATTTGCTTTGTAGAATGCATTTCACTTTCATTTGATTTATAAAGCTTTGTTTTGAATGTGTTTGATTTTAATTCAAATTAAAAAGCTTTTTTTGAATGTGTTTGACTTTCATTTGATTTAAAAGGCTTTGTTTAAATGTGTTTGAACTTTTAATTTGGTTCAATTAGCTTTGTAGAATGTATTTTACTTTTGTTTGATTTAATTAGCTTTGTGTGAATGCATTTGACTCTCATTTGATTCAATTAGGTTTGTTTTAAATGTGTTTGACTTTTAATTTGATTCAATTAGCTTTGTAGAATGTATTTTTACTTTAATTTGATTTAATTAGCTTTGTGTGAATGCATTTGACTCTCATTTGATTCAATTAGCTTTGTTTGAATGTGTTTGACTTTCATTTGATTCAATTAGCTTTGTAGAATGTATTTTACTTTAATTTGATTTTAATTAGCTTTGTTTGAATGTATTTGACTCTCATTTGATTCAATTAGCTTTGTAGAATGTATTTGACTTTTATTTGATTCCAATAGCTTTGTTTAAATGTTTTTGACTTTCAATTGATTCAATTAGCTTTGTAGAATGTATTTGACTTTTATTTGATTTAATTTGCTTTGTTTGAATGTATTTGACTCTCATTTTTTGATTCAAATAGATTTGTAGAATGTATTTGACTTTCATTTAATTTAATTAGCTTTGTAGAATGTATTTGACTTTCATTTGATTCAAGTAGCATTGTTTGAAAGTGTTTTACTTTCACTTGATTCAATTAGCTTTGTAGAATGTATTTGAATTTCATTTGATTCAAATAGCTTTGTTTGAATGTGTTTGACTTTCATTCGATTCAATTTGCTTTGTAGATTGCATTTCACTTACATTTGATTTATATAGCTTTGTTTGAATGTGTTTGACTTTCATTTGATTTAAAAGGCATTGTTTGAATGTGTTTTGACTTTCATTTGATTCAAATAGCTTTATTTGAATGTGTTTAACATTCATTTGATTCAATTAGCTTTGTAGAATGTATTTGACTTTCATTTGATTCAAAATCTTTGTTTTGAATGTGTTTGACTTTCATTTTATTCAAATAGCTTTGTTTGAATGTTTTTGACTTTCATTTGATTCAATTAGCTTTGTAGAATGTATTTGACTTTCATTTGATTCGAAAGATTTGTTTGAAGATTTTTGACTTTCATTTGATTCAATTAGCTTTGTTTGAATGTGTTTGACTTTCATTTGATTCAATTAGCTTTGTAGAATGTATTTGACTTTTATTTGATTCAATTAGCTTTGTTGAATGTATGACTTTCATTTGATTCGAAAGATTTGTTTGAAGGTGTTTGACTTTCATTTGATTTAAAAGGCACTGTTTGAATGTGTTTACTTTCATTTGATTTAATTTGCTTTGTAGAATGCATTTCACTTTCATTTGATTTATAAAGCTTTGTTTGAATGTGTTTTATTTTAATTCAAGCTTTTTTTGAATGTGTTTGACTTTCATTTGATTTAAAAGGCTTTGTTTAAATGTGTTTGACTTTTAATTTGATTCAATTAGCTTTGTAGAATGTATTTCACTTTTATTTGATTTAATTAGCTTTGTGTGAATGCATTTGACTCTCATTTGATTCAATTAGGTTTGTTTAAATGTGTTTGACTTTTATTTTGATTCAATTAGCTTTGTAGAATGTATTTTACTTTAATTTGATTCAATTAGTTTTGTGTGAATGCATTTGACCCTCATTTGATTCAATTAGCTTTGTTTGAATGTGTTTGACTTTCATTTGATTCAATTAGCTTTGTAGAATGTATTTTACTTTAATTTGATTTAATTAGCTTTGTTTGAATGTATTTGACTCTCATTTGATTCAAATAGCTTTGTTTAAATGTGTTTGACTTTCATTTGATTCAATTAGCTTTGTAGAATGTATTTGACTTTTATTTGATTCCAATAGCTTTGTTTAAATGTGTTTGACTTTCAATTGATTCAATTAGCTTTGTATAATGTATTTGACTTTTATTTGATTTAATTTGCTTTGTTTGAATGTATTTGACTCTCATTTGATTCAAATAGATTTGTAGAATGTATTTGACTTTCATTTGATTCAAATAGCTTTGTAGAATGTATTTGACTTTCATTTGAATCAAATAGCTTTGTTTGAATGTGTTTGACTTTCATTTGATTCAAATAGCTTTGTTTGAATGTGTTTGACTTTCATTTAATTCAATTAGCTTTGTAGAATGTATTTGACTTTCATTTGATTCAAGTAGCATTGTTTGAAAGTGTTTTACTTTCACTTGATTCAATTAGCTTTGTAGAATGTATTTGACTTTCATTTGATTCAAATAGCTTTGTTTGAATGCGTTTGACTTTTATTTGATTCAATTTGCTTTGTAGATTGCATTTCACTTTCATTTGATTTATATAGCTTTGTTTGAATGTGTTTGACTTTCATTTTATTTAAAAGGCATTGTTTAAATGTGTTTGACTTTCATTTGTTTCAATTAGCTTTGTTTGAATGTGTTTGACTTTCGTTGATTCAATTAGCTTCGTAGAATGTATTTGACTTTCATTTGATTCAAATAGCTTTGTTTGAATGTGTTTGACTTTCATTTGATTCAATTTGCTTTGTAGAATGTATTTGACTTTCATTTGATTTAAATAGCTTTGTTTGAATGTGTTTGACTTTCATTTGATTCAATTAGCTTTGTAGAATGTATTTGACTTTCATTTGATTCGAAAGATTTGTTTGAAGATGTTTGACTTTCGTTTGATTCAATTAGCTTTGTTTGAATGTGTTTTGACTTTCATTTGATTCAATTAGCTTTGTAGAATGTATTTGACTTTTATTTGATTCAATTAGTTTTGTAGAATGTATTTGACTTTCATTTGATTCGAAAGATTTGTTTGAAGGTGTTTTGACTTTCATTTGATTTAAAAGTCATTGTTTGAATGTGTTTGACTTTCATTTGATTCAATTAGCTTCGTAGAATGTATTTGACTTTCATTTGATTCAAATAGCTTTGTTTGAATGTGTTTGACTTTCATTTGATTCAATTTGCTTTGTAGAATGTATTTGACTTTCATTTGATTCAACTAGCTTTTTTTGAATGTGTTTGACTTTCATTTGATTCAATTAGCTTCATAGAATGTATTTGACTTTCATTTGATTCAAATAGCTTTGTTTGAATGTGTTTGACTTCCATTTGATTCAATTTGCTTTGTAGAATGTATTTGACTTTCATTTGATTCAAATAGCTTTGTTTGAATGTGTTTGACTTTCTTTTGATTCAATTTGCTTTGTAGAATGCAATTCACTTTCATTTGATTTATATACCTTTGTTTGAATGTGTTTGACTTTCATTTAAATTAAAAAGCTTTTTTTGAATGTGTTTGACTTTCATTTGATTTAAAAGGCATTGTTTGAATGTGTTTGACTTTCATTTGATTCAATTAGTTTTGTTTGAATGTGTTTGACTTTCATTGATTCAATTAGCTTCGTAGAATGTATTTGACTTTCGTTTGATTCAAATAGCGTTGTTTGAATGTGTTTAACTTTCATTTGATTCAATTAGCTTTGTAGAATGCATTTCACTTCCATTTGATTTAAATTACTTTGTTTGAATGTGTTTGACTTTCATTTGATACAATTAGCTTTGTAGAACGTATTTGACTTTCATTTGATTCAAATAGCTTTGTAGGAATGTGATTGACTTT
This sequence comes from Chenopodium quinoa, assembly GCF_001683475.1. Taxonomy (NCBI): domain Eukaryota; kingdom Viridiplantae; phylum Streptophyta; class Magnoliopsida; order Caryophyllales; family Amaranthaceae; genus Chenopodium; species Chenopodium quinoa. The sequence goes on from NW_018742791.1 coordinate 7,269, forward strand.
CATTTAATTAAATCAGCTTTGTAGAATGTATTTGACTTCCATTTGATTTAAATAGCTTTGTTTGAATGTGTTTGACTTTCATTTGATCCAATTAGCTTTGTAGAATGTATTTTACTTTCATTTGATTCAAATAGCTTTGTTTGAATGTGTTTGACTTTCATTTGATTTAATTTGCTTTGTAGAATGCATTTCACTTTCATTTGATTTATAAAGCTTTGTTTGAATGTGTTTGATTTTAATTCAAATTAAAAAGCTTTTTTTGAATGTGTTTGACTTTCATTCGATATAAGAGGCTTTGTTTAAATGTGTTTGACTTTTAATTTGATTCAATTAGCTTTGTAGAATGTATTTTACTTTTATTTGATTTAATTAGCTTTGTGTGAATGCATTTGACTCTCATTTGATTCAATTAGCTTTGTTTAAATGTGTTTGACTTTTAATTTGATTCAATTAGCTTTGTAGAATGTATTTTACTTTAATTTGATTCAATTAGTTTTGTGTGAATGCATTTGACTCTCATTTGATTCAAGTAGCTTTGTAGAATGTATTTGACTTTTATTTGATTTAATTAGCTTTGTTTGAATGTGTTTGACTTTCATTTGATTCAATTAGCTTTGTAGAATGTATTTGACTTTCATTTGAATCAAATAACTTTGTTTGACTGTGTTTGACTTTCATTTGATTCAATTTGCTTTGTAGAATGTATTTGACTTTCATTTTCTTCAAATAGCTTTGTTTGAATGTGTTTGACTTTCATTTGATTCAATTAGCTTTGTAGAATGTATTTTACTTTTAATTTGATTTAATTAGCTTTGTTTGAATGTATTTGACTCTCATTTGATTCAAAAAGCTTTGTTTGAATGTGTTTGACTTTCATTTGATTCAATTAGCTTTGTAGAATGTATTTGACTTTTATTTGATTCCAATAGCTTTGTTTAAATGTGTTTGACTTTCAATTGATTCAATTAGCTTTGTAGAATGTATTTGACCGTCATTTGATTCAAATACCTTTGTTTGAATGTGTTTGAATTTCATTTAATTCAATTTGCTTTTTTGAATGTGTTTGACTTTCATTTGATTCAATTAGCTTCATAGAATGTATTTGACTTTCATTTGATTCAAATAGCTTTGTTTGAATGTGTTTGACTTTTATTTGATTCAATTTGCTTTGTAGAATGTATTTGACTTTCATTTGATTCAAATAGCTTTGTTTGAATGTGTTTGACTTTCTTTTGATTCAATTTGCTTTGTAGAATGCATTTCACTTTCATTTGATTTATATACCTTTGTTTGAATGTGTTTGACTTTCATTTAAATTAAAAAGCTTTTTTTGAATGTGTTTGACTTTCATTTGATTTAAAAGGCATTGTTTTAATGAGTTTGACTTTCATTTGATTCAATTAGTTTTGTTTGAATGTGTTTGACTTTCATTGATTCAATTAGCTTCGTAGAATGTATTTGACTTTCGTTTGATTCAAATAGCGTTGTTTGAATGTGTTTAACTTTCATTTGATTCAATTAGCTTTGTAGAATGCATTTCACTTCCATTTGATTTAAATTACTTTGTTTGAATGTGTTTGACTTTCATTTGATACAATTAGCTTTGTAGAACGTATTTGACTTTCATTTGATTCAAATAGCTTTGTAGGAATGTGATTGACTTTCATTTAATTAAATCAACTTTGTAGAATGTATTTGACTTCCATTTGATTTAAATAGCTTTGTTTGAATGTGTTTGACTTTCATTTGATCCAATTAGCTTTGTAGAATGTATTTTACTTTCATTTGATTCAAATAGCTTTGTTTGAATGTGTTTGACTTTCATTTGATTTAATTTGCTTTGTAGAATGCATTTCACTTTCATTTGATTTATAAAGCTTTGTTTGAATGTGTTTGATTTTAATTCAAATTAAAAAGCTTTTTTTGAATGTGTTTGACTTTCATTTGATTTAAAAGGCTTTGTTTAAATGTGTTTGACTTTTAATTTGGTTCAATTAGCTTTGTAGAATGTATTTTACTTTTATTTGATTTAATTAGCTTTGTGTGAATGCATTTGACTCTCATTTGATTCAATTAGGTTTGTTTAAATGTGTTTGACTTTTAATTTGATTCAATTAGCTTTGTAGAATGTATTTTACGTTAATTTGATTTAATTAGCTTTGTGTGAATGCATTTGACTCTCATTTGATTCAATTAGCTTTGTTTGAATGTGTTTGACTTTCATTTGATTCAATTAGCTTTGTAGAATGTATTTTACTTTAATTTGATTTAATTAGCTTTGTTTGAATGTATTTGACTCTCATTTGATTCAATTAGCTTTGTAGAATGTATTTGACTTTTATTTGATTCCAATAGCTTTGTTTAAATGTTTTTAACTTTCAATTGATTCAATTAGCTTTGTAGAATGTATTTGACTTTTATTTGATTTAATTTGCTTTGTTTGAATGTATTTGACTCTCATTTGATTCAAATAGATTTGTAGAATGTATTTGACTTTCATTTAATTTAATTAGCTTTGTAGAATGTATTTGACTTTCATTTGATTCAAGTAGCATTGTTTGAAAGTGTTTTACTTTCACTTGATTCAATTAGCTTTGTAGAATGTATTTGAATTTCATTTGATTCAAATAGCTTTGTTTGAATGTGTTTGACTTTCATTCGATTCAATTTGCTTTGTAGATTGCATTTCACTTTCATTTGATTTATATAGCTTTGTTTGAATGTGTTTGACTTTCATTTGATTTAAAAGGCATTGTTTGAATGTGTTTGACTTTCATTTGATTCAAATAGCTTTATTTGAATGTGTTTGACATTCATTTGATTCAATTAGTTTTGTAGAATGTATTTGAGTTTCATTTGATTCAAAATCTTTGTTTGAATGTGTTTGACTTTCATTTTATTCAAATAGCTTTGTTTGAATGTTTTTGACTTTCAATTGATTCAATTAGCTTTGTAGAATGTATTTGACTTTCATTTGATTCGAAAAATTTGTTTGAAGATGTTTGACTTTCATTTGATTCAATTAGCTTTGTTTGAATGTGTTTGACTTTCATTTGATTCAATTAGCTTTGTAGAATGTATTTGACTTTTATTTGATTCAATTAGCTTTGTAGAATGTATTTGACTTTCATTTGATTCGAAAGATTTGTTTGAAGGTGTTTGACTTTCATTTGATTTAAAAGGCACTGTTTGAATGTGTTTTACTTTCATTTGATTTAATTTGCTTTGTAGAATGCATTTCACTTTCATTTGATTTATAAAGCTTTGTTTGAATGCGTTTGATTTTAATTCAAGCTTTTTTTGAATGTGTTTGACTTTCATTTGATTTAAAAGGCTTTGTTTAAATGTGTTTGACTTTTAATTTGATTCAATTAGCTTTGTGGAATGTATTTCACTTTTATTTGATTTAATTAGCTTTCTGTGAATGCATTTGACTCTCATTTGATTCAATTAGGTTTGTTTAAATGTGTTTGACTTTTATTTTGATTCAATTAGCTTTGTAGAATGTATTTTACTTTATTTTGATTCAATTAGTTTTGTGTGAATGCATTTGACCCTCATTTGATTCAATTAGCTTTGTTTGAATGTGTTTGACTTTCATTTGATTCAATTAGCTTTGTAGAATGTATTTTACTTTAATTTGATTTAATTAGCTTTGTTTGAATGTATTTGACTCTCATTTGATTCAAATAGCTTTGTTTAAATGTGTTTGACTTTCATTTGATTCAATTAGCTTTGTAGAATGTATTTGACTTTTATTTGATTCCAATAGCTTTGTTTAAATGTGTTTGACTTTCAATTGATTCAATTAGCTTTGTATAATGTATTTGACTTTTATTTGATTTAATTTGCTTTGTTTGAATGTATTTGACTCTCATTTGATTCAAATAGATTTGTAGAATGTATTTGACTTTCATTTGATTCAAATAGCTTTGTAGAATGTATTTGACTTTCATTTGAATCAAATAGCTTTGTTTGAATGTGTTTGACTTTCATTTGATTCAAATAGCTTTGTTTGAATGTGTTTGACTTTCATTTAATTCAATTAGCTTTGTAGAATGTATTTGACTTTCATTTGATTCAAGTAGCATTGTTTGAAAGTGTTTTACTTTCACTTGATTCAATTAGCTTTGTAGAATGTATTTGACTTTCATTTGATTCAAATAGCTTTGTTTGAATGCATTTGACTTTCATTTGATTCAATTTGCATTGTAGATTGCATTTCACTTTCATTTGATTTATATAGCTTTGTTTGAATGTGTTTGACTTTCATTTTATTTAAAAGGCATTGTTTGAATGTGTTTGACTTTCATTTGTTTCAATTAGCTTTGTTTGAATGTGTTTGACTTTCATTGATTCAATTAGCTTCGTAGAATGTATTTGACTTTCATTTGATTCAAATAGCTTTGTTTGAATGTGTTTGACTTTCATTTGATTCAATTTGCTTTGTAGAATGTATTTGACTTTCATTTGATTTTAATAGCTTTGTTTGAATGTGTTTGACTTTCATTTGATTCAATTAGCTTTGTAGAATGTATTTGACTTTCATTTGATTCGAAAGATTTGTTTGAAGATGTTTGACTTTCGTTTGATTCAATTTAGCTTTGTTTGAATGTGTTTGACTTTCATTTTATTCAATTAGCTTTGTAGAATGTATTTGACTTTTATTTGATTCAATTAGTTTTGTAGAATGTATTTGACTTTCATTTGATTCGAAAGATTTGTTTGAAGGTGTTTGACTTTCATTTGATTTAAAAGTCATTGTTTGAATGTGTTTGACTTTCATTTGATTCAATTAGCTTCGTAGAATGTATTTGACTTTCATTTGATTCAAATAGCTTTGTTTGAATGTGTTTGACTTTCATTTGATTCAATTTGCTTTGTAGAATGTATTTGACTTTCATTTGATTCAACTAGCTTTTTTTGAATGTGTTTGACTTTCATTTGATTCAATTAGCTTCATAGAATGTATTTGACTTTCATTTGATTCAAATAGCTTTGTTTGAATGTGTTTGACTTCCATTTGATTCAATTTGCTTTGTAGAATGTATTTGACTTTCATTTGATTCAAATAGCTTTGTTTGAATGTGTTTGACTTTCTTTTGATTCAATTTGCTTTGTAGAATGCAATTCACTTTCATTTGATTTATATACCTTTGTTTGAATGTGTTTGACTTTCATTTAAATTAAAAAGCTTTTTTTGAATGTGTTTGACTTTCATTTGATTTAAAAGGCATTGTTTGAATGTGTTTGACTTTCATTTGATTCAATTAGTTTTGTTTGAATGTGTTTGACTTTCATTGATTCAATTAGCTTCGTAGAATGTATTTGACTTTCGTTTGATTCAAATAGCGTTGTTTGAATGTGTTTAACTTTCATTTGATTCAATTAGCTTTGTAGAATGCATTTCACTTCCATTTGATTTAAATTACTTTGTTTGAATGTGTTTGACTTTCATTTGATACATTAGCTTTGTAGAACGTATTTGACTTTCATTTGATTCAAATAGCTTTATAGGAATGTGATTGACTTTCATTTAATTAAATCAGCTTTGTAGAATGTATTTGACTTCCATTTGATTTAAATAGCTTTGTTTGAATGTGTTTGACTTTCATTTGATCCAATTAGCTTTGTAGAATGTATTTTACTTTCATTTGATTCAAATAGCTTTGTTTGAATGTGTTTGACTTTCATTTTGATTTAATTTGCTTTGTAGAATGCATTTCACTTTCATTTGATTTATAAAGCTTTGTTTGAATGTGTTTGATTTTAATTCAAATTAAAAAGCTTTTTTTGAATGTGTTTGACTTTCATTCGATATAAGAGGCTTTGTTTAAATGAGTTTGACTTTTAATTTGATTCAATTAGCTTTGTAGAATGTATTTTACTTTTATTTGATTTAATTAGCTTTGTGTGAATGCATTTGACTCTCATTTGATTCAATTAGCTTTGTTTAAATGTGTTTGACTTTTAATTTGATTCAATTAGCTTTGTAGAATGTATTTTACTTTAATTTGATTCAATTAGTTTTGTGTGAATGCATTTGACTCTCATTTGATTCAATTAGCTTTGTTTGAATGTGTTTGACTTTCATTTGATTCAATTAGCTTTGTGGAATGTATTTTACTTTTAATTTGATTTAATTAGCTTTGTTTGAATGTATTTGACTCTCATTTGATTCAAAAAAGCTTTGTTTGAATATGTTTGACTTTCATTTGATTCAATTAGCTTTGTAGAATGTATTTGACTTTTATTTGATTCCCATAGCTTTGTTTTAAATGTGTTTGATTTTCAATTGATTCAATTAGCTTTGTAGAATGTATTTGACCGTCATTTGATTCAAATAGCTTTGTTTGAATGTGTTTGAATTTCATTTAATTCAATTTGCTTTGAAGAATGCATTTCACTTTCATTTGATTTAAAAGGCATTGTTTGAATGTGTTTGACTTTCATTTGTTTCAATTAGCTTTGTTTGAATGTGTTTGACTTTCATTGATTCAATTAGCTTCGTAGAATGTATTTGACTTTCATTTGATTCAAATAGCTTTGTTTGAATGTGTTTGACTTTCATTTGATTCAATTTGCTTTGTAGAATGTATTTGACTTTCATTTGATTTAAATAGCTTTGTAGAATGCATTTCACTTCCATTTGATTTAAATTACTTTGTTTGAATGTGTTTGACTTTCATTTGATACAATTAGCTTTGTAGAACGTATTTGACTTTCATTTGATTCAAATAGCTTTGTAGGAATGTGATTGACTTTCATTTAATTAAATCAGCTTTGTAGAATGTATTTGACTTCCATTTGATTTAAATAGCTTTGTTTGAATGTGTTTGACTTTCATTTGATCCAATTAGCTTTGTAGAATGTATTTTACTTTCATTTGATTCAAATAGCTTTGTTTGAATGTGTTTGACTTTCATTTGATTTAATTTGCTTTATAGAATGCATTTCACTTTCATTTGATTTATAAAGCTTTGTTTGAATGTGTTTGATTTTAATTCAAATTAAAAAGCTTTTTTTGAATGTGTTTGACTTTCATTTGATATAAAAGGCTTTGTTTAAATGTGTTTGACTTTTAATTTGATTCAATTAGCTTTGTAGAATGTATTTTACTTTTATTTGATTTAATTAGCTTTGTGTGAATGCATTTGACTCTCATTTGATTCAATTAGCTTTGTTTAAATGTGTTTGACTTTTAATTTGATTCAATTAGCTTTATAGAATGTATTTTACTTTAATTTGATTCAATTAGTTTTGTGTGAATGCATTTGACTCTCATTTGATTCAATTAGCTTTGTTTGAATGTGTTTGACTTTCATGTGATTCAATTAGCTTTGTAGAATGTATTTTACTTTTAATTTGATTTAATTAGCTTTGTTTGAATGTATTTGACTCTCATTTGATTCAAAAAGCTTTGTTTGAATGTGTTTGACTTTCATTTGATTCAATTAGCTTTGTAGAATGTATTTGACTTTTATTTGATTCCAATAGCTTTTTTTAAATGTGTTTGACTTTCAATTGATTCAATTAGCTTTGTAGAATGTATTTGACTTTTATTTGATTTAATTTGCTTTGTTTGAATGTATTTGACTCTCATTTGATTCAAATAGATTTGTAGAATGTATTTGACTTTCATTTGATTCAAATAGCTTTGTAGAATGTATTTGACTTTCATTTGAATCAAATAGCTTTGTTTGAATGTGTTTGACTTTCATTTGATTCAAATAGCTTTGTTTGAATGTGTTTGACTTTCATTTAATTCAATTAGCTTTGTAGAATGTATTTGACTTTCATTTGATTCAAGTAGCATTGTTTGAAAGTGTTTTACTTTCACTTGATTCAATTAGCTTTGTAGAATGTATTTGACTTTCATTTGATTCAAATAGGTTTGTTTGAATGCGTTTGACTTTCATTTGATTCAATTTGCTTTGTAGATTGCATTTCACTTTCATTTGATTTATATAGCTTTGTTTGAATGTGTTTGACTTTCATTTGATTTAAAAGGCATTGTTTGAATGTGTTTGACTTTCATTTGTTTCAATTAGCTTTGTTTGAATGTGTTTGACTTTTATTGATTAAATTAGCTTCGTAGAATGTATTTGACTTTCATTTGATTTAAATAGCTTTGTTTGAATGTGTTTGACTTTCATTTGATTCAATTAGATTTGTAGAACGTATTTGACTTTCATTTGATTCGAAAGATTTGTTTGAAGGTGTTTGACTTTCATTTGATTCAATTAGCTTTGTTTGAATGTGTTTGACTTTCATTTGTTCAATTAGCTTTGTAGAATGTATTTGACTTTTATTTTATTCAATTAGCTTTGTTGAATGTATTTGACTTTCATTTGATTCGAAAGATTTGTTTGAAGGTGTTTGACTTTCATTTGATTTAAAAGGCTTTTGTTTGAATGTGTTTGACTTTCATTTGATTCAATTAGCTTCGTATAATGTATTTGACTTTCATTTGATTCAAATAGCTATGTTTGAATGTGTTTTACTTTCATTTGATTCAATTTTCTTTGTAGAATGTATTTGACTTTCATTTGATTCAAATAGCATTGTTTGAATGTGTTTGACTTTCATTTGATTCAATTAGCTTCGTAGAATGTATTTTACTTTCATTTTATTCAAATAGCTTTGTTTGAATGGGTTTGACTTTCATTTGATTCAATTTGCTTTGTAGAATGTATTTGACTTTCATTTGATTCAAATAGCTTTGTTTGAATGTGTTTGACTTTCATTTGATTCAATTTGCTTTGTAGAATGTATTTGACTTTCATTTGATTCAAATAGCTTTGTTTGAATGTGTTTGACTTTCATTTGATTCAATTAGATTTGTAGAACGTATTTGACTTTCATTTGATTCGAAAAATTTGTTTGAAGGTGTTTGACTTTCATTTGATTCAATTAGCTTTGTTTGAATGTGTTTGACTTTCATTTGATTCAATTAGCTTTGTAGAATGTATTTGACTTTTATTTGATTCAATTAGCTTTGTTGAATGTATTTGACTTTCATTTGATTCGAAAGATTTGTTTGAAGGTGTTTGACTTTCATTTGATTTAAAAGGCTTTGTTTGAATGTGTTTGACTTTCATTTGATTCAATTAGCTTCGTATAATGTATTTGACTTTCATTTGATTCAAATAGCTATGTTTGAATGTGTTTTACTTTCATTTGATTCAATTTTCTTTGTAGAATGTATTTGACTTTCATTTGATTCAAATAGCTTTGTTTGAATGTGTTTAACTTTCATTTTGATTCAATTAGCTTCGTAGAATGTATTTGACTTTCATTTTATTCAAATAGCTTTGTTTGAATGGGTTTGACTTTCATTTGATTCAATTTGCTTGGTAGAATGTATTTGACTTTCATTTGATTCAAATAGCATTTTTTGAATGTGTTTGACTTTCATTTGATTCAATTTGCTTTGTAGATTGTATTTGACTTTCATTTGATTCAAATAGCTTTGTTTGAATGTGTTTGACTTTCATTTGATTCATATAGCTTTGTTTGAATGAGTTTGACTTTCATTTGATTCAATATGCTTTTTAGAGTGTATTTGACTTTCATTTGATTTAAATAGCTTTGTTTGAATGTGTTTGACTTTCATTTGATTCAATTAGCTTTGTAGAATGTATTTGACTTTCATTTGATTCGAAAGATTTGTTTGAAGGTGTTTGACTTTCATTTGATTCAATTAGCTTTGTTTGAATGTGTTTGACTTTCATTTGATTCAATTAGCTTTGTAGAATGTATTTGACTTTTATTTGATTCAATTAGCTTTGTTGAATGTATTTGACTTTCATTTGATTCGAAAGATTTGTTTGAAGGTGTTTGACTTTCATTTGATTAAAAAGGCTTTGTTTGAATGTGTTTGACTTTCATTTGATTCAATTAGCTTCGTATAATGTATTTGACTTTCATTTGATTCAAATAGTTATGTTTGAATGTGTTTTTACTTTCATTTGATTCAATTTACTTTTGTAGAATGTATTTTGACTTTCATTTGATTCAAATAGCTTTGTTTGAATGTGTTTGACTTTCATTTGATTCAATTAGCTTCGTAGAATGTATTTGACTTTCATTTTATTCAAATAGCTTTGTTTGAATGTGTTTGACTTTCATTTGATTCAATTTGCTTTGTAGAATGTATTTGACTTTCATTTGATTCAAATAGCTTTTTTTGAATGTGTTTGACTTTCATTTTGATTCATTTTGCTTTGTAGAATGTATTTGACTTTCATTTGATTCAAATAGCTTTGTTTGAATGTGTTTGACTTTCATTTGATTCAATTTAGCTTCGTAGAATGTATTTGACTTTCATTTGATTCAAATAGCTTTGTTTGAATGTGTTTTGACTTTCATTTGATTCAATTTGCTTTGTAGAATGTATTTGACTTTCATTTGATTCAAATAGCTTTTTTTTGAATGTGTTTGACTTTCATTTGATTCAATTTGCTTTTTAGAATGTATTTGACTTTCATTTGATTCAAATAGCTTTTGTTTGAATGTGTTTGACTTTCATTTGATTCAATTAGCTTCGTAGAATGTATTTGACTTTCATTTTTATTCAAATAGCTTTGTTTGAATGGGTTTTGACTTTCATTTGATTCAATTTGCTTTGTAGAATGTATTTGACTTTCATTTGATTCAAATAGCTTTGTTTGAATGTGTTTGACTTTCATTTGATTCAATTTGCTTTGTAGAATGTATTTGACTTTCATTTTGATTCAAATAGCTTTTGTTTGAATGTGTTTGAAGACTTTTTTCTTTTGATTCAATTTTCTTTGTAGAATGCATTTCACTTTCATTTGATTTAAATAACTTTGTTTGAATGTGTTTGACTTTTATTTGATTCAAATAGCTTTGTTTGAATGTGTTTGACTTTCATTTGATTCAATTAGATTTGTAGAACGTATTTGACTTTCATTTGATTCGAAAGATTTGTTTGAAGGTGTTTGACTTTCATTTGATTCAATTAGCTTTGTTTGAATGTGTTTGACTTTCATTTGTTCAATTAGCTTTGTAGAATGTATTTGACTTTTATTTTATTCAATTAGCTTTGTTGAATGTATTTGACTTTCATTTGATTCGAAAGATTTGTTTGAAGGTGTTTGACTTTCATTTGATTTAAAAGGCTTTGTTTGAATGTGTTTGACTTTCATTTGATTCAATTAGCTTCGTATAATGTATTTGACTTTCATTTGATTCAAATAGCTATGTTTGAATGTGTTTTATTTTCATTTGATTCTTTGTAGAATGTATTTGACTTTCATTTGATTCAAATAGCATTGTTTGAATGTGTTTGACTTTCATTTGATTCAATTAGCTTCGTAGAATGTATTTTACTTTCATTTTATTCAAATAGCTTTGTTTGAATGGGTTTGACTTTCATTTGATTCAATTTGCTTTGTAGAATGTATTTGACTTTCATTTGATTCAAATAGCTTTGTTTGAATGTGTTTGACTTTCATTTGATTCAATTTGCTTTGTAGAATGTATTTGACTTTCATTTGATTCAAATAGCTTTGTTTGAATGTGTTTGACTTTCTTTTGATTTAATTTTCTTTGTAGAATGCATTTCACTTTCATTTGATTTAAATAACTTTGTTTGAATGTGTTTGACTTTTATTTGATTCAAATAGCTTTGTTTGAATGTGTTTGACTTTCATTTGATTCAATTAGATTTGTAGAACGTATTTGACTTTCATTTGATTCGAAAAATTTGTTTGAAGGTGTTTGACTTTCATTTGATTCAATTTTTGTTTGAATGTGTTTGACTTTCATTTGATTCAATTAGCTTTGTAGAATGTATTTGACTTTTATTTGATTCAATTAGCTTTGTTGAATGTATTTGACTTTCATTTGATTCGAAAGATTTGTTTGAAGGTGTTTGACTTTCATTTGATTTAAAAGGCTTTGTTTGAATGTGTTTGACTTTCATTTGATTCAATTGCTTCGTATAATGTATTTGACTTTCATTTGATTCAAATAGCTATGTTTGAATCTTTCATTTGATTCAATTTTTTGTAGAATGTATTTGACTTTCATTTGATTCAAATAGCTTTGTTTGAATGTGTTTAACTTTCATTTGATTCAATTAGCTTCGTAGAATGTATTTGACTTTCATTTTATTCAAATAGCTTTGTTTGAATGGGTTTGACTTTCATTTGATTCAATTTGCTTTGTAGAATGTATTTGACTTTCATTTGATTCAAATAGCTTTTTTGAATGTGTTTGACTTTCATTTGATTCAATTTGCTTTGTAGATTGTATTTGACTTTCATTTGATTCAAATAGCTTTGTTTGAATGTGTTTGACTTTCATTTGATTCAATATAGCTTTGTTTGAATGAGTTTGACTTTCATTTGATTCAATATGCTTTTTAGAGTGTATTTGACTTTCATTTGATTTAAATAGCTTTGTTTGAATGTGTTTGACTTTCATTTGATTCAATTAGCTTTGTAGAATGTATTTGACTTTCATTTGATTCGAAAGATTTGTTTGAAGGTGTTTGACTTTCATTTGATTCAATTAGCTTTGTTTGAATGTGTTTGACTTTCATTTGATTCAATTAGCTTTGTAGAATGTATTTGACTTTTATTTGATTCAATTAGCTTTGTTGAATGTATTTGACTTTCATTTGATTCGAAAGATTTGTTTGAAGGTGTTTGACTTTCATTTGATTAAAAAGGCTTTGTTTGAATGTGTTTGACTTTCATTTGATTCAATTAGCTTCGTATAATGTATTTGACTTTCATTTGATTCAATAGTTATGTTTGAATGTGTTTTACTTTCATTTGATTCAATTTACTTTGTAGAATGTATTTGACTTTCATTTGATTCAAATAGCTTTGTTTGAATGTGTTTGACTTTCATTTGATTCAATTAGCTTCGTAGAATGTATTTGACTTTCATTTTATTCAAATAGCTTTGTTTGAATGTGTTTGACTTTCATTTGATTCAATTTGCTTTGTAGAATGTATTTGACTTTCATTTGATTCAAATAGCTTTTTTTGAATGTGTTTGACTTTCATTTGATTCATTTTGCTTTGTAGAATGTATTTGACTTTCATTTGATTCAAATAGCTTTGTTTGAATGTGTTTGACTTTCATTTGATTCAATTAGCTTTGTAGAATGTATTTGACTTTCATTTGATTCAAATAGCTTTGTTTGAATGTGTTTTGACTTTCATTTGATTCAATTTGCTTTGTAGAATGTATTTGACTTTCATTTGATTCAAATAGCTTTTTTTTGA
>NW_018742792.1:0-26294 GCF_001683475.1 Chenopodium quinoa
CTCTAGAAAAAACTAAGTTAGGAAAATCTTTCTTTTCGTACTGCCGCCGAACCACCACCTCACGCGCCGCCATCATCGACACGCGCCCCACCGCCGTGTAGCTGGACTCAGGCCGGAGCTAGGGAGCCGGCTGGCACCCAGATCGGCGCGTCGCCGCCGCTGCCGTCGTCGGAACCCAACTGGACCTTGACTTCTTCTTCAATGGCTGCGCATGTTAACCATTCTTGATTCTTTACTCCAAGCTCAAACCCTATTGGCCTTAAAACCAATATGATTGGCTCTTCAAAAGAATTCCCTCTTGATCCACATCATTCTCCCCCTCTTCAAAAGAATTTGTCCTCAAATTCGCATCATCCATGTAAGGAGAACAATTCCATGAAACCATCCAAATTCGACGAATACAAGCCAAAAGAACTATTACCTCAACGCTAGCAATTTTAAGCAATGTAACAACATCACCACGAGCAAGGCAATATTTTAGAAACAACCAATTCTCAATTTGGTCCTTGGTCTTCGAAGTTGACCATAAGAACACTTTTAGGCTTCATAATATTTTTCTCATGTATGACTAACAATTTCTTCTCTTTATGCATGCCTAATGAATCCACCACTTCTAAAGAAACCATTAATTATTATCTTGATTCACGAATGGCTCTCAATAGTATCAAAAACCTTTTCCGACACCACCATTGGTAGATCATTATGAATAATCTGATCTTGAACAACGTCACACACAATTGGAACATCAATTGTTTCACTCACCTTTTCTTCGAGCTCTTTAGCACCTACATGTTCCTCTTCCTTATCCTTTTGACAATCTTCCTCCATCTCTTTAACTTTTAACGCGGCATGGAATAATAGTTAAAGGAATAAGTTTGAACCTCTTGTTTCCCACCTTGACCGAATATGTGTTGGCCACACCATCATGTTTAACATGTCGATCAAATTGCCATGGTCTTCCTAAAAGAACGTGACAAGCACTCATAGGAATCACATCGCACCATAATTCTTCCTTGTAATTGCCAATGGAGAAATTCACCAAAGCTTGTTGTTCTACATGAAAACCCATAGAATTATCTAGCCAACCCAACTTATATGGTTTTTCATGATCTCTTGTAGGAAGTTGGAGTTTAGTAACCATCTCTGTAGACGCTACATTGGTACACGAACCACTATCAATGATCACCCTACAAGTTCTATCAACAACTTTGCATCGAGTATGAAACAAACTATCTGTTGACCTTGAAAAATAATTTCTTCATGTAAATTCAGTCGCTCCATAAGCATATGTTTGTTACCAAAGCAAAAATCTACGTTATCATCTTCATGTTTTTTCTTCTTTTTATGACCTTGAAGTAACTTTGCAAATTCATCCATAAGTTTGCTCAAAGCTTCGTCCATAATTATAAGACAAAAAACAGACTTAAAAGACCCCAAAACACACAGGAATAACCCTCAAAAATCGCAACACAACTTGGAAGAAAATCGCACACAAAGAGCAGTAAGTATTAAATCGGACCAAAACTGACACAGTTGCGGAAAACAGTCCAGTTTAATAGCACAAGAACTCGAAAAATTCCGAAATTTCACAGGCAGAAAGTAGACAAAATTTCACCCAAAATCAAAAAAAGAATCACCTGAAAAGACCTTGTAACGAAGGAGAACGAGCCTTCTGAAGTTGACAGAAAAACTGGTTATCCGAGAACAAGTGCGATTTGATGAACGAATTGTTGAACGATCAAAAACCCCTGAAATCTGATACCAATTTGATGTGGTATCACACAAGCTCTGATACCAATTTGATGTGGATTTAAACCCCTTAACTTAATAAAGAATCTAAAATCACACAAGTAACACAAGCCCTTCGAATTTCCTAAGAAAATCGAACAACTTAAGAATAACGAACCGGATATGACTTTGAAAACGACCACTCCTGGAACGAATTCAACGTCTCTCAAATTACCTAGACCACTCCTGGAACTAAGTACTTTGATGAACAAAACTTAGACTACTCCTAGAACTAAGAATTGAACGTTCTAATTATCAAAACAACTCCTTGAATTGAAAACTAGCAAAAGAATTTGTAAGCAATTAAGCAAAACAAACAATAAACTTGTATTGAATTTTCTGGTTTTGGTTGTGTATACAAAGCCACGAAAAATCCCTTATTTATAGACTAAACTAACTATTCCTAAGTCTATTCGAACTAGGAAAAAAACCCTAGCCTTGATCCCCAAGTATCCTAGATAGAATAGGAAAACCAATTCTAATGGAACTAGGAAACTAGTAATAAGACTAGTTCTAATTAAACTAAAACTTCTTAAAACAATTCCTAATTGACTTAGAAATTATTTTAAACTAAAATAACAGAAATTAAGAAGATTCCTAATTGCTTAAACCAAGAAAAACCCTTTCAAGTGAAAGGTAAAAACTTGCAAGCAAAAACTCTAGAAAAAACTAAGTTAGGAAAATCTTTCTTTTCGTACTGCCGCCGAACCACCACCTCACGCGCCGCCATCATCGACACGCGCCCACCGCCGTGTAGCTGGACTCAGGCCGGAGCTAGGGAGCCGGCGCGTGGCACCCAGATCGGCGCGTCGCCGCCGCTGCCGTCGTCGGAACCCAACTGGACCTTGACTTCTTCTTCAATGGCTGCGCATGTTAACCATTCTTGATTCTTTACTCCAAGCTCAAACCCTATTGGCCTTAAAACCAATATGATTGGCTCTTCAAAAGAATTTCCCTCTTGATCCACATCAGAGAGTTTCCTTGAGTCATTTTCACACTTTGAGAAACATTCGGACCCCTGAACTTGCTCTGACATTTTGGACTTTTTCTACCTACCGCCTGTTCTGACAAGCCGACCGCACAGGATTTTCAGAACTTCATCAACCGTCACTCGTTCAGGTAACTCAGTTCTCTTACTCTTAATTTTCTTTTTATTTTCTGAAAATGGCACCACGGAAGCACACGACACGACCTAGGTTAGTGATCAGCCGGTCACCGGGGACGGCTGAATCTAGGACTAGGAGTGCCGCCTGCCCTTTTCCGGACCCATCTTTGCCCTTTATACAAAGTCCGACTGTATCTGTGTCTATGCAGAGCAGGATGGCCAGAACGAAAAAGACAGCTAGGATCTCAAATTCAGACGGCTCCTCCCACAGGGTGCCGATTAGTGAAACATTTGACCAGGCGCCAGATGTGGAAGTGAGACAAGGCGGCCTGGATGCCGGCAATTCTGTGGGGGGAGTCATAGTGACCCCTTCCAATTTAACAGTTAACAAATCTGCTCCTTTTCAAAGAGAGGAGGCGGGCCCCTCCGGGAGAGGGGAGGAGTCGTCCTCTTTAGACTCGTCGGAGGACGATTCCGAGTCAAGCTCTTCTGGCCAGGCTTCTTTGGGTACAGAAGAGAAAAACAGCCGCCTGCAAGAGGCGAGACTTTCTCACGCAGTTGAGAAGGGGGACAATTGGGCGGAACCATCCGCCTCTTACCGAGAGCTAAACACCCCCTACTACTGCACGGTACCTCGGGGCCGAATCACAGCTGATTAGGGATTTTTATCCACCAATCACCGTCTGACAAGTGGACCAACCAGGTTCCGCCACGTGTCCTTCACGAAGGACAACAGGAGCCTGCCACGTGTCAATCACAGATACGTCCTCTACGGACCACTTTATACACGCCACGTGTCCACCCATGCCAAATGGGAAAACCGGCCATCAAGGCCCAATTCAGTCTAGAGGCCCGATCAGCCCTAGGTTTACCTTAAACCTAGAGAGTTGCACGCTTCTCAAGGCTATAAATACTCGATTAATCCTCATTAATCACAGAATCGAATAATCAAGAAATCAAGCAGAGAAGAACAGAGTTATTAACAACCGGCTAATCTCGCTAACGACGCAGATTACCAACACTAAGCACTCTCACCTAGAGAGATCTCATTACTTTAATTTCTGTATTGATTACTCCTTAATCAGGTACTAACTTGACCGTTGGAGGCGGAGCTCTCAGGAGTCTCCGTTATTTTGCAGGTACAGGCGTCCGGTTTCCAGTCTCGGAATTGTAACTCTCCCGCAGGACATCAGAAAACCCCGAAACAACAGCCATGCAAGAGAAAGTGGAGAGCTTTATTGCAAACCACACCATGGGCCCCAACTTTCTAGTGTTTGTGCCGGATCCAGAAGACACAGTCGTCTGGCCGGCTGGTTCTAGTTATGAAAGCTCCTGCTTTGGCTGCTACGAGGCGGCCATCAAGGCAGGGCTTCGCTTCCCATTACATCCAGCTGTTCAGCGGATTTTTGATGGGTATGAGTTGGGGTTATGGCAGTTAGCCCCAAACTCCTGGGTCAACGTACTCGGCTATGTGGCCGGGTGCGAACTGCACGGGGTGGAGCCGAGCTTCGAGGCTTTCGCCCATATGAACTATCTCAGCCGGACCCCTAAGACAGGCGGTACCGGCTGGTATCAATTGACAAGCCACAGGGGCTACCTCATGACAAGAGGTAAAGCAAAAAAGTGGAAGGACTGGCGGAGCACCTTCCTCATCATTGAGAGTTCTGACATTGAGCAGAACAAGCGCTTCAATAGGTGGAACAGGAATCCGCCCCTTCTTCCAGGCGGCCGTAGCATGCCGCCTGTTCCACCCAAGGCTAAGAAAGAGATCCTTGATAAAGGACTCTTTAAAGTAGAGTCGAGGGTCGACTCTACTTCAGGGGTACGAGAGCAAGTACCCCTGCACTGCGTCCCGAGCTTCAAGTGGCTCTATGACGAGTACTTTTTGGCCGCCTGCGGCCTCAGCAGTCGGTGCTCAAGAGGTAGTCGGCCTGTCGAATACTCTGTTGTTTCATACATTTGTTGTTTATCTTTTATTAACTTTGCTGTTTGTTTTTGCAGCTGACGCTATGAGCAAAATCACCGCCTCCAAGACTGCGGCGGCCATGTTGCGGGCCTCTATTATGCAACAAGCTTCAACCGACTCCCCCAAGAAGGGGCACCCTTGGTGAGCTCCGAACCTTTCACCCTCTTTTTGGAGTGTTTATGCATATACCGACTTTTTTCTTCTTTTTTTAGACGGGTGCTCCAAGAGCTTCATCTTCCCAATAGCCGGACCCCAAGGCCCGGAAGACGACTGTTGGGAGCTCTCCTGGTTCTGCCAGGAAACAGGTGGCGGCTGAGAAACAGCCGGCCACTTCTTGTAAAGCTCCAACTGGGCCGCCTAGAGGTATGAAGTTGTCCTTGTAAATTTTAGACTTGCTCCCTTTGTTACTAAGTCTAATCCGTTTGTTTATGCTTGATGCAGCCGGCCCCCAGGAGCCTGACTTGGTAGAGATGGCCAAGTCTATGATCAGGGCAGTTCCTCCAGCTGAAAGGGAGGCGGTCAGGGGTGTCGGCACCTTTGACCTTGACGGGATTGCAGGGGTCCTTGCTGAGGTATACTTAGCATATTTTTGAGTATTTGAATTTCTGGACGCCTGTTTTCTTTTTTTGTTTGGAAACTGACGCCTGTTTTTTTTGTACTTAGGCCCTGCTCCGAGTTAACGGCCTTCGCAAGCCGCTTGATCGGAAAAACAAAGAGGTAAAGGCTGCAAAAGCTATGGCCGCCTCTGACTGTGATAAGGCAATGTTTCAAATTGCCCAAAATGAAGTACTGACCATTGATATTCTTTATTATCAGGCGCAGGCTACCGCCGCTGTTCGGGCTCAGTTAGAGGCGGCCCAGAAGAAGAATGACGAGCTTGAGGCGACCATCACAAATCTCAAGGCCGAGCTGAAACCTCTTCGCCTGAAAATGTACTCTTACGAAGCCATGGAGAAATCCTTGGCGAGCGTAAAGGAACGCCTGGTGACCAAGGAGAAGATTCTTACCCAAGAGCTCTCGGAAAAGGCCGAGCAAGAGAAGAAAGAGCTGGTCCGGGAGATGATGGAAGACTCCGCTCAAATCCAGCGCATGACCTGGGGCCGCCTCTTCCCCAGTGCCGACTTTGCCTCTTGGGAAAGAACGTATCGCCAGTGTTCGGATGCATATAATCAAGAGATCCTGGCGGCTGCTGAAGAAGAGGCGTTGGGGGAAGAGTTGGAGGAGGAGGAGGAGGAGCCGGTAGTGGCGCTTGTGCTGCTTGGGGGTAAGGCATCAAAAAAAGATGCAGCTGAAGCCGAGTTTAGCAAGAAGAGTGCTGACCAGGCGGCAGCTGCTAATACTGAACTGCCCCCTTCTTAAGCTTTATGTATTCTTTCCACGGCCTGCGTGCCGTTTGCTTTGTATTTACCCGGCCAGGGGGCCGGGGCTTTGAATATTTTGCTGGTCTTTAATGACCGCTTATTTTTAATGAATTTTTGTTTTGCTTCAAATTTGTCTGAGTATTCCATATCTAATATCCAATTGTTTACTAGACCGACTGTTTTACATGGCCGAACGTTGCAGACAGGTACGGATAGTTAGTACGCCGCCTATGCCCCTGGACGACTGGTTGTCTGTTTCCAGGATAGACGATCAGTCGACCATTTATCCAATCGGTATTCGAACTATTTTGTCTGGATCCTTTTTAGGCAGGCGGGCCTGTCTTTTGTAAATTTAACCAAGTAGGAAAGTGGTCTGACCAAGTAAATAGAGTATTACCTAGTCGCCAAGGGATTGAGTAGTAGAGAAAACAAGCGGCGGGTACCGGTTGTTTCCCTTTATTGCCAATGTTGTTGGCTTTTAACTCATAATTTTTTAACCTAGCAAGAGTAGTGATTGAGGGCCCCTGTTTGTTAAAAACAGGCGGACGACTCATACCTTTTAGGCTCCATACTAAGTTTGAGTGACTATTAAGTTAACATAGGAGTTACTTAGTCTTCGTCACAATCTAGATTGAGTAGTAGAGGTACCAGGCGGCGGGGCCGGCTGATCCCCTTGTTTTGCCAATGTTTGTTGGCTATTAACTCAATAGGTTACCTAGTAGGAATAGGGGTTTGAGTGCCCCTGTTTGTTAAATACAGGCGGACGACTCAAACCTTTTAGGTTCCATACCAAATTTGAGGGAGTGACTTATGAGTTAACGTTGGAGTTACTCAGTCGCCGTCACTTTTGTTTGAGAAGTAGAGGTACCAGGCGGCAAAGGCCGGCTAGACCCCTTGATTCGCCAATGTTTGTTGGCTATTAACTTAATAGGTACCCCCTGTATTTATCCTAAGTAATACAGGCGGTCATCTGACTCAGATGTCAACTGCTACCACTGGTTTGGTTAGTGATAGAGTTATCCTTGTCTCAAAAACGGCTACGTGGTTACCCTTGGGGACAGTCGTATAGGTGCCGTGTAATTAGTTTATAGAACAATGTTCCACCCAAAAGGGAGCTGCTCTCTGCGACGAATTTCATCCGGATGGATGCCGTCGGACGCCTGCTATGATGTTGGGACAGGTCGTATTAGTTTTGTAGATTTGATCAGTTGGCTTGGCGCCTAGTCTGATCATTCGGCCTGTGGCCTTGGTAAGTTCTTGGTGAATGTAGGTGCTAAGTAAAAGGAGGGTAGCCGCCTGTTAGGCACAGGGTCGGCCAGGCCCTAATCTTTTTAGCTAAGTATTAGGGGGGTGGCTATGTGTTTGGAACCAGTCGGCCATCTTCTTATGGAGAGTAGCCGACTATATGCCCAGACGACATGCCCCTATTGTGAGTAAAATACTCAATGGAGAGTAGCCGACTGTAAAGGTACAGACGGCATGCCCCTCTGAAGATAGAGTGAAAAACTCAATGGAGAGTAGCCGACTGTAAAGGTACAGACGGCATGCCCCTCGTAGTACAAAATTGAATAGTAAGTGCAAACTTTTATTAAGTAGCCCTTTACTTTACATCATTCAAAAGAAATATTTCTTAAGATCATCTACATTCCAAGTTCGAGGCAACGGTTTTCCGTCTGGTGTTTCCAGACGGTAGGTACCGTCCCTGACTTCCTCATAGATTCGGTAGGGTCCTTCCCAGTTGGGAGTTAGTTTACCAGACTCATTAGCCCTACCAACTGCTTCCATTTTTCTAAGTACAAAGTCCCCTACTTTGAGTGGACGCCTGTGTACTTTTTTGTTGTATGACCTAGTCATTCTCAGGCGATAGATCTCATGGCGCAAGACAGCATTTCCCCTCTTTTCAGGAAGTGAGTCTAATGCCAGGCGCATGGCTTCCCAGTTTGCCTCTTCGTCGTATAGCATTACTCGAAGAGTCGGCTCGTAGTGTTCTAGGAAGAACAGCTTCCGCACCGTAAGTTAGGAGGAATGGAGTTTCTCCAGTCGCCCCTTTTTCAGTCGTCCTAATGGCCCAGAGAACATGTGGTAGTTCATCCGCCCATAGGCCGCCTGCTCGTTCAATCTTTTTCTTGAGACCGTCCGAGATGATTTTATTAAAGGCTTCTACCTGGCCGTTTGCTTGTGGACGGCCGACAGATGCAAAGTAGTTTGCAATTCCTTGATCACCCAACCAACTTTTGAGAACAGGCGTCTCAAATTGGGGACCATTATCAAAAACCATAGACATGGGAAGCCCGAACCGAGTGATGACATTTTTCCAAATGAATGAAATTACATATTTCGTCTTGATTCCCTTTACAGCCTCCGCCTCTACCCATTTAGTGAAGTAGTCGACGGCAACAAGTATGTACCTCCTGCCGCCTGTAGCAGGCGTATATGGACCCAGAATGTCCATGCCCCACTTAGCAAACGGTAGTGGGCTGTGAATGGTAGTGAGGTCAATAGCCGGACGGTGGATTAGTTTGCCAAACCTTTGGCACTTGTCACATTTTTTCACTATCTCCATTGCATCTGCTTCCAAAGTAGGCCAAAAGTAGCCCTGACGCCTTGCCCTTTGAGCAAGCATCCTACCACCTATATGAGAAGCACAGTAACCAGAGTGAAGATCATCTAGTATCTCTCGTCCCTTTTCTGGAGTAACACACTTTAAGAAGGGTTGAAGGTACCCCCTCTTGTGAAGTTCTCCCTTTATCATTTCAAAACAGGTGGCTCGTTTTTTCAGTGCTGCCGCCTGTTGAGGATCATCCGGCAGTGTACCGTTTGTCAGATATGCCCTGATTGAATCCATCCAGGTTGAGCTTCTGTCTAGGATTCCAATAGGGTTTTCCTCGATGCTTCTCTTCTCCATTACTTCTCAAAAAACAATTCGAGGAGTATCGGAGGAGGCGGATGATGCTAATTTTGACAATGCATCCGCCTGGTTGTTTTCTGATCTCGACACTTGGATTAGATGGAAATCCTCAAGGGAGCCGACTGCTTGTCGAACCGCCTGTAAATACTTGATCATGGCCGGATGGGTTGCTTCGTATTCGCCATTGTACTTGTTGTATATTTGGAGTAACACTCGAAATACACAAGGGATAAACCAAGGGATAGATAAGGCTAAAGAACCAAAAGCTTCTCAGATAAAGTCACACCACTAAGAAACGTTTTGGGTTCCTAAGATCACAAGCCAACTAGTAGCCTAAACTAGCTAACTAAGCAAAGGAAACGAAATTCCAAATCCAAGAATTTCAGGTTTTGTTTCTAATCCAAGAAACGAATGTAAGACAAGTCTTTTTTTTGTTTGCAATAATCTGATTTTTCCATTCACATTTGCTTGCTATTTATAGTGAACAAGCATCCTTAAGTACAAGCTAACTTAAGTGACTTTTCAGCTCACTTGTTACACGCCTAAAGCTAAGTACAATTCAGCTTTTGTTGTCTAGATACATTAATAAAAGAAGCCTTACTTAACTAGATACATCAAAGAGAAAATGGTGGTTTGTAACCTCCAAATAAAATCTGAAATAAGAGAGTATAACTCCCCCTTGATTCACGCCCAACAAGCAGCAACTTGGAGGTGTAACAGCTCCCCTTTTCACGCCCAATTCAAGCAGCAAGTGAAGTGTAACTCCTCCTTGTTTCAAGCCTTGAATTAAGCTTGAATGTATGTGGTCAAGGATGTACTTGGACGCCTCTTGAATGTACCAGTTGCTGGCTGAAGTAAACGGCCACTTGAAGACGGCCACTTGAAGACTCAATTGAAAGCTTGTAACTCCTTATTGATGCTGATTGTAACACCCAATTTAAAGCTTTGAAATTCCTTGTAAAAGAATTTCGGATTCCAAGCTTAAATGGCTGCCATTTTGATGTATTTTTGCACTTGTACTTTTGTGTGAATGTGACAATAATTTTCGAACTAAAATCAGCTAAAAATAACTAAGAAAAATATAGCTAATTTGCAAACTTAAAATAAGACTAAAGTTTACAATTTATTCAAAGCATAAAATGAACTAGAATAAACTAGTTAATAAGAACAACAAGAAATTCAAGGGGTTGAATATCTTGCTGCCCAAGGATAGAATGCATAGCACCAATACATGATGCTACGTCTTGAACCAAAGAAATGTCCATAACCAAGTTGTTAGGCTTGGCTACAACATTCCCCCCTTCTTGAAAAGAGTTTGCCCTCAAACTCGGCAACTCTTCAAACTCATCATAGTAAAGCATCTCTTCCCATTGCTTGGGACGTTTAGTAGCCAAAGACCGCAGCAAGGATCCCAAAGTTCTATTAGTCACTTCGGTTTGACCATCTGTTTGAGGATGACTTGAAGTGCTAAAGTTCAATTTCGTGCCCATCTTCCTCCATAATGTAAGCCAAAAATGACTTAGAAATTTCGGATCACGATCACTCACCATGGATTTAGGTACACCATGTAAACGAACAATCTCATTGAAAAACAAGTTAGCAACATGAGTAACGCCATAAGCTGCATAGGCTGGTTTGTTTGGGAGCATTGATCCGGGAACAAGGTCAATTTTGTGTTGTATGTCACGTTTTGGGGGTAAGCCATGGGGAATGTCTTCGGGGAAAACATAGGAAAAGGTTTTGAGAAGAGGGGTGAGGAGTGGGTGTGGCTCTTCTTGTGACGGTTTGGAAGGGGCAATGAATTGTTTGTGAGCTTTATACTCATGCAATTCTGATTTTATGAGAGTGGTAAGAGAAGTAGGGGGTGTGGATTTGGGGTGATCGTTTTTGAGGTTTAGGGGGGTAAGAAGTATTTTCCGTCCATCCTTAGTGAAGGAATATGTGTTTTTATACCCATCATGCATCACACGCCTATCAAATAACCAAGGTCTACCAAGTAAAATATGACATGCATCCATAGGTATAACATCACACCACAATTCTTCTTCATAAGTTTTACCAATGCTAAATGATAACAAGACTTGTTGTGTTACTTGAATCCCTTTACCATGATTTAACCATTGAATCGCATAAGGTTTAGGGTGAGGAACGGTTTTTAAGTTTCAGCTTGTCTATCATTACTTGTGAAGCTACATTGGTACAACTACCTCCATCAATAATCATTGTACATACCTTTCCACCAATGGTGCAACGAGTGTGAAAGATTGACTCACGTTGCAAACTTCCTTCTTTGCCAACCATATTGCTAAGTGTGCGTCGAACCACCAAGCATTCTCCTTCGTCTGGTCCAAGACACGCATACTCATCATTCTCCTCAAGGTTGCTGTCCACTTCATTTTCTAATTCATCCTCCTCTTCATGCTCAATCAAAGTGACAATCCTTTTATTTGGACAATCACTAGCCAAATGTCCAAGGCCTTGACACCGAAAACATCTTCTTGGGGCTGGTTTTGGGTTGGAATCTTGGGTGTTTTGTGAAGGTGGTTTAGAAGTAGGCTGATTGGACGTTGGGTTTAAAGGTGGGAAATTGGATGTTTGCTTTGTTTGGGGAAATGAGGTTTGAGATGCAAAACGTGATGATTCACTTTTGCCTCTTGCTTTTTGTTGCTGCTCAATCTTATGTGCTAAGATAATGAGCTCTTCAAGGGTAGAGTAAGGATGTAGTTCGGCCACATTGGCTATTTTTGGGTCAAGCCCTCCCAAAAAGCGCACCAATGTTTGAGGTTCATCTTCCTCTACTCCACATTTCATGACAAACCCTTCAAACTCCCTAGCATATTCTTCTACTGATTTTGTACCTTGTTTGAGGTTGTGGAACTTGGAAAAGTTTTCTTGCACATAGTATGTGGGAAGAAACTTTTGTTTCAGCAACTTCTTCATCTTGATCCACGATCTCACTTTCTCTTTGTCTTGCCTTTCCCTTTTGGCACACACGCTAGCCCACCAAGTTGAGGCATATTTTCTCAACTTCAAGGCTACAATTTTCACCTTCTTTTCTTCCGGTGTTTGCTTGTATTCAAACACTCTCTCCACCGTTCTAAGCCATTCTACAAACTCATCAGCATCGAGTTTGCCATCATACTCCGGAATGTCAGCCTTAATGTCATTGTTAGGCCGTGACCTTTCTCTTTCATGATAAGGTCTATCATTGTGATTGAAATTAGATTCACTCACTTCTTCATCACTTTGATTGGTAAAACCCTCTTTTTGATGGCGCAACTTAATAGAAAGGTCTCTTAACTGACCTTGCAAATATTGCATTCGTTGCTCCATATCTTCTTTCTCTTGTGCAACCTTATTGACATATTCTTGCCAATTAGGGGGTGGGATGTCGGCCATGGTTTGTGTTTGGGTATGTGTTTGGGGTATTGTGTTTGGGTATTTGTTTGCTAGACCCCCTCCTTCTAGCGCCAAATGTTGTATATTTGGAGTAACACTCGAAATACACAAGGGATAAACCAAGGGATAGATAAGGCTAAAGAACCAAAAGCTTCTCAGATAAAGTCACACCACTAAGAAACGTTTTGGGTTCCTAAGATCACAAGCCAACTAGTAGCCTAAACTAGCTAACTAAGCAAAGGAAACGAAATTCCAAATCCAAGAATTTCAGGTTTTGTTTCTAATCCAAGAAACGAATGTAAGACAAGTCTTTTTTTTGTTTGCAATAATCTGATTTTTCCATTCACATTTGCTTGCTATTTATAGTGAACAAGCATCCTTAAGTACAAGCTAACTTAAGTGACTTTTCAGCTCACTTGTTACACGCCTAAAGCTAAGTACAATTCAGCTTTTGTTGTCTAGATACATTAATAAAAGAAGCCTTACTTAACTAGATACATCAAAGAGAAAATGGTGGTTTGTAACCTCCAAATAAAATCTGAAATAAGAGAGTATAACTCCCCCTTGATTCACGCCCAACAAGCAGCAACTTGGAGGTGTAACAGCTCCCCTTTTCACGCCCAATTCAAGCAGCAAGTGAAGTGTAACTCCTCCTTGTTTCAAGCCTTGAATTAAGCTTGAATGTATGTGGTCAAGGATGTACTTGGACGCCTCTTGAATGTACCAGTTGCTGGCTGAAGTAAACGGCCACTTGAAGACGGCCACTTGAAGACTCAATTGAAAGCTTGTAACTCCTTATTGATGCTGATTGTAACACCCAAGTTAAAGCTTTGAAATTCCTTGTAAAAGAATTTCGGATTCCAAGCTTAAATGGCTGCCATTTTGATGTATTTTTGCACTTGTACTTTTGTGTGAATGTGACAATAATTTTCGAACTAAAATCAGCTAAAAATAACTAAGAAAAATATAGCTAATTTGCAAACTTAAAATAAGACTAAAGTTTACAATTTATTCAAAGCATAAAATGAACTAGAATAAACTAGTTAATAAGAACAACAAGAAATTCAAGGGGTTGAATATCTTGCTGCCCAAGGATAGAATGCATAGCACCAATACATGATGCTACGTCTTGAACCAAAGAAATGTCCATAACCAAGTTGTTAGGCTTGGCTACAACAGTACTGACTCACTATCAATTGTGAATCGGAATAGGCGTCTATTTTTCTTGCCCCTGCCGCCTTGCACATGCGGATCCCGGCTAGTAAAGCTTCATATTCTGCTTCATTGTTTGAAGCCTGAAAACTGAAGCGTAGAGCATACTCGTACCTGTCGCCTTCTGGCGACTGACATATGACGCCTGCTCCACAACCATTTGAAGTAGAGCTTCCGTCCACATATACCTTCCATACTTGGTCTGGAACTTGAGAGTCAGGAGGACGAGTCATCTCTACAATAAAGTCAGCAAAGGCTTGCCCCTTCACTGCTTTTCTAGGCTCGAAAGTAACTTCGAGGCTCTGAATATCTATGGCCCATTTGATCATTCGGCCTGACGACTCCATGATGGTCAGTGGCCGCTTGATAGGTTGGGTTGTATACACGACGACTGTATGTGCCAAAAAGTAGGGCTTCAATTTTTTAACAGCCATGAAGAGTGCAAGACCAAATTTCTCCACTAGGGGATACCTCAACTCGGCATTTTTCAGTACGTGACTGACAAAGTAGACCGGGAGCTGACAGCCGTCCCTTTCAGCAAGGAGAACAGCGCTTAACGCATGATCAGAGACGGCCAGGTACATGTAGAGTACTTCTTTGGGCAAAGGGCTGACCAGCCTCGGCAATGAATGCAAGTGAACTTTTAAATTCTGGAAAGCGGCCTCAGCATCCGGCCCCCATTCAAACCTTGCCTTTTTCTTAATTGCCTGGAAAAAGTGTAGGCATTTGTCGCCTGATCGGCTTAGAAATCTTCCCAAGGCCGCCAGACAACCTGTTAACTTCTGAACCTCTCGGATGGTACGAGGCGACTGCATGTCAATGACCGCCTGCACCTTCTCAGGGTTCGCCTCTATTCCTCTCTGATTGATAAGGAATCCGAGAAATTTCCCATACTCAACTCCAAATACACATTTCTTGGGATTGAGCATGACATGGTGCCGCCTGAGTGTGGCGAATGTTTCTCGGAGGTCCGACAGATGATCTTTCTGAAGTTTAGTCTTGACAATCATATCATCAATGTATGCCTTGAAGTTTCTCCCAATCTGATCAAAGAACACAGTGTTTATCATTCGCTGGAAGGTAGCCGGGGCATTCTTAAGACCAAACGGCATGACCGTGTAACAGTATAACCCCTGATCAGTGACGAAGGCTGTCTTCTCCTGATCTTTCTTCCATAAAGGAATTTGATGGAAACCAGAATAGGCGTCCATAAAACTCATCAAGGCATGGCCGGCTGTTGAGTCGACCAGGTTATCAATTTTAGGCAGAGGGTAACTGTCTTTGGGGCACGCCTTGTTTAAGTCTGTGTAGTCTACACACATTCGCCAGGTGCCATTCGACTTTTTAACAAGCACCACATTTGCAACCCAGTCTGGGAAGTAACATTGCCGAATGAACCCTGCATCAAGTAATTTTTTAACTTCGGCGACTGCCGCCTGACTTCTTTCTTCGCCATGGTTCCGCTTCTTTTGCCGTACCGGCTTCTTTTTCGGATCCACGGCGAGTTTATGTACCGCCAGATCAGGACTAATGCCTGGCATTTCATGGACTTCGAATGCAAAGATGTCCTTGTATTCTTTCAATAGGTTGTGAAAGTCGTCACCAAGGTTTCTCAGAGCAGTCGTCCCAACTTTGACTGTTCGGTCAGGACGTGAGTCGTCTAAGATCAGGTCCGCATGCTCACCAGCCGGCTGAGGGCGGAACTCATCCGGCCGCTCCTCTGCCAATGATTGTTATTTTCTTGCTTTTCTTGCGGCCTCTGTCTGGGACGCCTTTCTCTTTTTGCCGCCTGCTTCTTGAACAGGCGCACTCTCCTTGACATTGTCAAGGTCTGTTTTTTCACCACTTGACCCAGTGGCCATAACAGTGGGCTTGACATCCGAGAGATAGCACTCTCGGGCCATCCTCTGATCTCCCCTTAGGGAGCCGACTGTTCCATTATCCCTCTCAAACTTGAGCAACATAAGAGACGAGATTATAACAGCCTTGGAATTATTCAGGGTTGGCCGACCCAGAATCATGTTGTAGGCCGAGAGTTCCTCTACTACTAGGAACCGGACTACCATGTGTCGTCCTTCCCCTTTTTCGCCCAGGCGAATGGGTAAATCTACTCGTCCTAGTGGGTGGACGACTCCTCCTCCAAACCCTACTAAAGGGTGGGAGGCCGGATGTATGCAATCAGTCTGATATTTCAGTTTCGACAGACATTTGCTACTGATGAGATCTGAGGAGCTCCCGGTATCTATGAGGATTCGGCCAACTCTCTGGTTGGCCACTTTACACTCAATAACGAGAGGGTCGTCATGCGGCCCCCTTACCCCTCCTAGATCTTCTTCAGTGATGACAATCTCAGGAAATGTATATTTGGACGGCCGTTCTTGGTGAACGGAATTAACATCTAACTGCCTTATATTATCTTTGTTGCCCCTAATAGTGGGGCCGCCTCCTGAGAAGCCGCCTGCAATGGTGTAGACGACTGCATCATCTGTATCGGAGCTGTCGGCCTGTTGATTCTTTTTGGCCGACTGCTTTTTTGAGGAAGTGTTCCCCGTAGATTTCTTGACATAAGTGTCAAGATCACCTTGCTCAGCCAGGCGGTCTAGGTACCGCATAAGACTGATGCAGTCATTGGTGTGATGACCAACGTCATCATGATAAGCACAGATTTTATCTTGGTTCCGGTTGTTTGCAGAACCCTTCATGGGGACCGGCTTCTCAATTGAGATCCGTCCCTTGATTTCTTTTAGGATAAACTGGTTATCCTTGTTAAACGCATACTTTGGGGAGTATGGTTTAAATTATTTTTTCTTTTTCTGGGCCGGCTGTTTAGAGGAATCAGCCGCCCAGACCTCTTTTCTTTTCTCATCTTTGTTAGACGACTCTTTCTGTCGTCCTTCTCTTTTGTCGAACCTTTTCCCGTCCGACTGTTTTATCGTACAAAGATCAGTCGCCTGTATATAGGCTTCTGCTTCAATCAAGGCCTCTTGAAGAGTCGCCACCCTTTTTCGAACCAAATCAAATTTGAAGGTAGACCCGTCTTTGAGACCTCTGAAAAAGTCAGTATAAGCTACCTCATCCGGTAACCCTTGAATCTGTATTCTCATCAGGTTAAACCGCCTGATGTAAGAACGAAGCCCCTCCTTCTCGCCCTGCTGAATTGTTCCCAAATCAAGGGTCGTTTTCTTCGCAGGAATGTTCATGGCGAAGTTGGAGGCAAATAAGTAAGCAAGCGTCCTGAAGCTATTTACACAACCAGTCGGCAGGTTGCCGAACCATTGCTGTGCGATTCCTTTGAGAGTCGCTGGGAAACACTTGCACCAAGTGGGATCATCCAACTCTTGAAGGTACATTAGGTTGGTGAATGCCATCAGATGGTCTTCTGGGTTAGTAGTGCCGTCATAGGCGCCTACTAGTACATTTTTCACTTTGGCCGGCTGAGCGGCTTCAGTAATTTCCTTGGAGAAGGCCGACGGCTGTTCACCAAGTCTAAGCAACCGTAGCTGTCAGTCCATAGGTTGGACGTTTTTTGCTGCAGGTCCACCAAATGGAGGTGGCTGCAAAAAATACTGTTGTTGCGGCACAAATGGTAAGTTTGGTACCGCCTGGGCACTATGAAAGCCGGACTGACGGGAGGTGCCGCCTGACTGACTCTCATGGTACGACTGAGTATTCCTCATCGAGGCATTTCGCAAACTGTCTTGAAAGTTTGAAGCAGTAGCCGAGCATCTGTGAATGTTTGCTTCGACCCGTCTACCTGAATATGACGAACAGGTTTCCTATTTCCTGTAGGATAACGGAATTTTGTGAAATCAAGGGCAGGTGGCTCCCGCTTCCTAGATTTAGGATGAGGAGTCGCCTCTCGCCCTTGAACTGGCTTCCTCTTCAGTGAAGTGGAGGGTTTCTTGGCCGACTGCTCCTTGACTGGAGTAGTCGACTTCTTGTTGATCAACTCTTGAATCTCACCCTTGAAGTCTCTCATGAAGGTCATGAGTTCGTTCCTTGTGATGGGAGCAGACCCATCAGTCGGCTGTTGCCGAACAGGCGGTGCGCCTGCTGGCTCGCTTCCTGTTTGAAGATGCTCCCGTTCCCTCCTTTCGGTATGACGGGTACGTCGGGCCCTTAGGGTCCCGTCTGAAGCTGTATGAGCTTCAACTTCAAATTCACTTTCGGTATCATGGTCCGACTGAACTTGAGGGTCGTCTAGGGGACGCCTCTTTTCAGGAGTCGGTACAGACTTGGATGCCATCTCTGAAGTACTCTCCCCACATACGGCGCCAAATGTTTCGGGGTTTTCTGATGTCCTGCGGGAGAGTTACAATTCCGAGACTGGAACCGGACGCCTGTACCTGCAAAATAACGGAGACTCCTGTGAGCTCCGCCTCCAACGGTCAAGTTAGTACCTGATTAAGGAGTAATTAATGCGGAAATTAAAGTAATAAGGTCTCTCTAGGTGAGAGTGTTTAATGTAGGTAATCTGCTTTGTTAGCGAGATCAGCCGGTTATTACTGTGTGTAATTAATGTGTTTGTTCCGTAATGTTTTTCGTAATCTCCTTGTCATCCCCCTTAATGAGGATTAAGGGAGGTATTTATAACCTTGGAAAACGTGCCCATCCTAGGTTTGGGTTAACCTAGGGCCGATTGGGCTTCCCTCGGAAGTTGGGCCTGGGTGGCCGGTTTCTCCATTAGGCATGGAGTATGCCACATGTCGTGACATAACAGGTCCAAGGTGGACGAATAAGCGCGTGCCACGTGGCAAGCCCTGACAGTTCCAACTAGGGGACACTTGGCAGGACCTGATTGGTCCACGTGGCGCATTCCGATTGGTTGGAGCAAAATCCCCTAATCATGGTTGACTTTCATTTGATTCAATTAGGTTTGTTTGAATGTGGTTGACTTTCATTTGATTCAATTAGGTTTGTTAGAATGCCATTGACTTTCATTTGATTCAATTAGGTTTGTTAGAATGTCATTGACTTTCATTTGATTCAAAAAGCGTTGTTTGAATGTGTTTGACTCTCATTTGATTCAATTAGCATCGTTGAACGCATTTGACAGTCATTTGATTCAAAAAGCTTTGTTTGAATTACCTAGACTTTCACTTGATTCAATTAGCTTTTTTTGAATGGATTTAACTTTCATTTGATTTAAAAAGCTTTGTTTAAATGTGTTTGACTTTCACTTGATTTAATTACTCTTTTCTAATTGCATTTGACTTTCAGTTGATTCAAAAAGATTTGTTTGAATGTGCTTGACTTTCATATGATTCAATTAGCATCGTTGAATGGATTTGACAATCAATTGATTCAAAAAGCTTTGTTTGACTTTCACTTGATTCAAATCGCTATTTTGAATACATTTGAATTTCATTTGATTGAAAAAGCTTTGTTTGAATGTGTTTGATTTTTATTTGTTTAAATTAGCTTTGTTTGAATGTGATTGACTTTCATTTGAATCAATTAGCTTTTTTAATGCATTTGACTTTCATTTAATTCAAAAAGCTTTGTTTGAATGTGTTTGACTTTAATTTGATTCAAATAGCTTTGTTTGAATGATTTTGACTTTCACTTGATTTAAATACCTTTTTTGAATGCGTTTGACTTTCATCTGATTCAAATAGCATTTCTTGAATGTGTTTGACTTTCATTTGGTTCAAATAGCTTTGTTTAAATGTGTTTGACTTTCATTTGATTCAATTAGCTTTGCTTGAATGTGGTTAACTTTCAATTGAGTCAATTTGCTTTGTTGAATGCATTTGACTTTCATTTGATTCAAAAAGTTTTGTTTGACTGTCATATGATTCAATTAGCCTCGTTGAATGCATTTGACAATCATTTGATTCAAAAAGCTTTGTTTGAATTCTTTGGACTTTATTTGATTCAATTAGCTTTTTTCAAAGCATTCGACTTTAATATGATTTAATTAGCTTTGTTTGAATGTTTTTGACTTTCATTTGATGCAATTAGCTTTGTCTAAATGTGTTTGACTCTCGTTTAATTTAATTATCTTTTTTGAATGCATTTGACTTTCATTTGATTCAGATAGCATTGTTTGAATGTGTTTGACTTTAATTTGATTCAAATAGCTTTGTTTGAATGTGTTTGACTTTTAATTGATTCAATTTGATTTGTTGAATACATTTGACTTTCATTTGATTCAAAAAGATTTGTTTGAATGTGTTTGACTTTCATATGATTCAATTAGTATCGTTGAATGCATTTGACAATCATTTGATTCAAAAAGCTATGTTTGAATTTGTTTGACTTTCACTTGATTCAATTAGCTTTTTTGAAATTATTTGACTTTCTTTTGATTCAAAAAGCTTTGTTTGAATGTGTTTGATTTTCACTTGATTTAATATGCTTTGTTTGAATGTGGTTAACTTTTATTTGATTCAATTAGCGTTGTTTGAATGTGGTTGACTTTCATTTGATTCAATTAGGTTTGTTAGAATGCCATTGACTTTCGTTTGATTTAATTAGGTTTGTTAGAATGCCATTGACTTTCATTTCATTCAATTAGCTTTGTTGAATGCATATGACTTTCATTTGATTCAAAAAGCTTTGTTTGAATGTGTTTGACTCTCATTTGATTCAATTAGCATCGTTGAACGCATTTGACAGTCATTTGATTCAAAAAGCTTTGTTTGAATTACCTAGACTTTCACTTGATTCAATTAGCTTTTTTGAATGGATTTAACTTTGATTTGATTTAAAAAGCTTTGTTTAAATGTGTTTGACTTTCACTTGATTTAATTACTTTTTTTTTTAATTGCATTTGACTTTTAGTTGATTCAATAAGATTTGTTTGAATGTGCTTGACTTTCATATGATTCAATTAGCATCGTTAAATGGATTTGACAATCATTTGATTCAAAAAGCTTTGTTTGACTTTCACTTGATTCAAATCGCTATTTTGAATGCATTTGAATTTCATTTGATTGAAAAAGCTTTGTTTGAATGTGGTTGATTTTTATTTGATTAAATTAGCTTTGTTTGAATGTGGTTGACTTTTATTTTAATCAATTAGCTTTGTTTAATGCATTTGACTTTCATTTAATTCAAAAAGCTTTGTTTGAATGTGTTTGACTTTTATTTGATTCAAATAGCTTTGTTTGAATGATTTTGACTTTCACTTGATTTAAATACCTTTTTTGAATGCGTTTGACTTTCATCTGATTCAAATAGCATTTCTTGAATGTGTTTGACTTTCATTTGGTTCAAATAGCTTTGTTTAAATGTGTTTGACTTTCATTTGATTCAATTAGCTTTGCTTGAATGTGGTTAACTTTCAATTGAGTCAATTTGTTTTGTTGAATGCATTTGACTTTCATTTGATTCATAAAGTTTTGTTTGACTGTCATATGATTCAATTAGCCTAGTTGAATGCATTTGACAATCATTTGATTCAAAAAGCTTTGTTTGAATTCTTTGGGCTTTTACTTGATTCAATTAGCTTTTTTTCAAAGCATTCGACTTTCATATGATTTAATTAGCTTTGTTTGAATGTTTTTTACTTTCATTTGATGCAATTATCTTTGTCTGAATTTGTTTGACTTTCGTTTGATTTAATTATCTTTTTTGAATGCATTTGACTTTCATTTGATTCAGATAGCATTGTTTTAATGTGTTTGACTTTCATTTGATTCAAATAGCTTTGTTTGAATGTGTTTGCCTTCCATTGGATTTAATTAGCTTTGTTTGAATGTGGTTGACTTTTAATTGATTCAATTTGATTTGTTGAATACATTTGACTTTCATTTGATTCAAAAAGATTTGTTCGAATGTGTTTGACTTTCATATGATTCAATTAGTATCGTTGAATGCATTTGACAATCATTTGATTCAAAAAGCTATGTTTGAATTTGTTTGACTTTCACTTGATTCAATTAGCTTTTTTGAAATTATTTGACTTTCTTTTGATTCAAAAAGCTTTGTTTGAATGTGTTTGATTTTCACTTGATTTAATATGCTTTGTTTGAATGTGGTTAACTTTTAATTGATTCAATTAGCGTTGTTTGAATGTGGTTGACTTTCATTTGATTCAATTAGGTTTGTTAGAATGCCATTGACTTTCGTTTGATTTAATTAGGTTTGTTAGAATGCCATTGACTTTCATTTCATTCAATTAGCTTTGTTGAATGCATATGACTTTCATTTGATTCAAAAAGCTTTGTTTGAATGTGTTTGACTCTCATTTGATTCAATTAGCATCGTTGAACGCATTTGACAGTCATTTGATTCAAAAAGCTTTGTTTGAATTACCTAGACTTTCACTTGATTCAATTAGCTTTTTTGAATGGATTTAACTTTCATTTGATTTAAAAAGCTTTGTTTAAATGTGTTTGACTTTCACTTGATTTAATTACTTTTTTTTTAATTGCATTTGACTTTTAGTTGATTCAATAAGATTTGTTTGAATGTGCTTGACTTTCATATGATTCAATTAGCATCGTTAAATGGATTTGACAATCATTTGATTCAAAAAGCTTTGTTTGACTTTCACTTGATTCAAATCGCTATTTTGAATGCATTTGAATTTCATTTGATTGAAAAAGCTTTGTTTGAATGTGGTTGATTTTTATTTGATTAAATTAGCTTTGTTTGAATGTGGTTGACTTTTATTTTAATCAATTAGCTTTGTTTAATGCATTTGACTTTCATTTAATTCAAAAAGCTTTGTTTGAATGTGTTTGACTTTAATTTGATTCAAATAGCTTTGTTTGAATGATTTTGACTTTCACTTGATTTAAATACCTTTTTTTGAATGCGTTTGACTTTCATCTGATTCAAATAGCATTTCTTGAATGTGTTTGACTTTCATTTGGTTCAAATAGCTTTGTTTAAATGTGTTTGACTTTCAATTGATTCAATTAGCTTTGCTTGAATGTGGTTAACTTTCAATTGAGTCAATTTGCTTTGTTGAATGCATTTGACTTTCATTTGATTCAAAAAGCTTTGTTTTGATTGTCATATGATTCAATTAGCCTCGTTGAATGCATTTGACAATCATTTAATTCAAAAAGCTTTGTTTGAATTCTTTGGACTTTTACATGATTCAATTAGCTTTTATCAAAGCATTCGACTTTCATATGATTTAATTAGCTTTGTTTGAATGTTTTTTGACTTTCATTTGATGCAATTATCTTTGTCTGAATGTGTTTGACTTTCGTTTGATTTAATTATCTTTTTTGAATGCATTTGACTTTCATTTGATTCAGATAGCATTGTTTAAATGTGTTTGACTTTCATTTGATTCTAATAGCTTTGTTTGAATGTGTTTGCCTTCCATTGGATTTAATTAGTTTTGTTTGAATGTGGTTGACTTTTGATTGATTCAATTTGATTGGTTGAATGCATTTGACTTTCATTTGATTCAAAAAGATTTGTTTGAATGTGTTTGAATTTCATATGATTCAATTAGTATCGTTGAATGCAATTGACATCCATTTGATTCAAAAAGCTATGTTTTAATTTGTTTGACTTTCACTTGATTCAATTAGCTTTTTTGAAATCATTTGACTTTCTTTTGATTCAAAAAGCTTTGTTTGAATGTGTTTGATTTTCACTTGATTTTAATATGCTTTATTTGAATGTGGTTAACTTTCATTTGATTCAATTAGCTTTGTTTGAATGTGGTTGACTTTCATTTGATTCAATTAGGTTTGTTAGAATGCCATTGACTTTCGTTTGATTCAATTAGGTTTGTTAGAATGCCATTGAATTTCATTTGATTCAATTAGCTTTGTTGAATGCATATGACTTTCATTTGATTCAAAAAGCTTTGTTTGAATGTGTTTGACTTTCATTTGATTCAATTAGCATCGTTAAACGCATTTGACAGTCATTTGATTCAAAAACTTTGTTTGAATTACCTAGACTTTCACTTGATTCAATTAGCTTTTTTGAATGCATTTAACTTTCATTTGATTTAAAAAGCTTTGTTTAAATGTAATTGACTTTCACTTGATTTAATTACTTTTTTTTAATTGCATTTGACTTTCAGTTGATTCAAAAAGATTTGTTTTAATGTGCTTGACTTTCATATGATTCAATTAGCATCGTTGAACGGATTTGACAATCATTTGATTCAAAAAGCTTTGTTTGAATTTCACTTGATTCAAATCGCTATTTTGAATGCATTTGAATTTCATTTGATTGAAAAAGTTTTATTTGAATGTGTTTGATTCTCATTTGATTAAATTAGCTTTGTTTGAATGTGATTGACTTTCATTTGAATCAATTAGCATTGTTTAATGCATTTGACTTTCATTTAATTCAAAAAGCTTTGTTTGAATGTGTTTGACTTTAATCTGATTCAAATAGCTTTGTTTGAATGTTTTTGACTTTCACTTGGTTTAAATACCTTTTTTGAATGCGTTTGACTTTCATTTTGATTCAAATAGCATTTCTTGAATGTGTTTGACTTTCATTTGGTTCAAATAGCTTTGTTTAAATGTGTTTGACTTTTCATTTGATTCAATTAGCTTTGCTTGAATGTGGTTAACTTTCAATTGAGTCAATTTGCTTTGTTGAATGCATTTGACTTTCATTTGATTCAAAAAGTTTTGTTTGACTGTCATATGATTCAATTAGCCTCGTTGAATGCATTTGACAATCATTTGATTTCAAAAAGCTTTGTTTGAATTCTTAGGACTTTTAGTTGATTCAATTAGCTTTTTTGAAAGCATTTGACTTTCATATGATTTAATTAGCTTTGTTTGAATGTTTTTGACTTTCATTAGATGCAATTAGCTTTGTCTGAATGTGTTTGACTTTCGTTTGATTTAATTATCTTTTTTCAATGCATTTGACTTTCATTTGATTCAGATAGCATTGTTTGAATGTGTTTGACTTTCATTTGATTCAAATAGCTTTGTTTGAATGTGTTTGCCTTCCATTGGATTTAATTAGCTTTGTTTGAATGTGTTTGACTTTTAAGTGATTCAATTTGATTTGTTGAATGCATTTGACTTTCATTTGATTCAAAAAGATTTGTTTGAATGTGTTTGACTTTCATATGATTTAATTAGTATCGTTGAATGCATTTGACAATCATTTGATTCAAAAAGCTATGTTTGAATTTGTTTGACTTTCACTTGATTGAATTAGCTTTTTTGAACTCATTTGACTTTCTTTGGATTCAAAAAGCTTTGTTTGACTTTCACTTGATTCAAATCGCTATTTTGAATGCATTTGAATTTCATTTGATTGAAAAAGCTTTGTTTGAATGTGTTTGATTTTCATTTGATTAAATTAGCTTTGTTTGAATGTGATTGACTTTCATTTGAATCAATTAGCTTTGTTTATGCATTTGACTTTCATTTAATTCAAAAAGCTTTGTTTGAATGTGTTTGACTTTAATTTGATTCAAATAGATTCGTTTGAATTTTTGACTTTCACTTGATTTAAATACCTTTTTTGAATGCGTTGACTTTTATTTGATTCAAATAGCATTTCTTGAATGTGTATGACTTCCATTTGGTTCAAATAGCTTTGTTTAAATGTGTTTGACTTTCATTTAATTCAATTAGCTTTGCTTGAATGTGGTTAACTTTCAATTGAGTCAACTTGCTTTGTTGAATGCATTTGACTTTCATTTGATTCAAAAAGTTTTGTTTGACTGTCATATGATTCAATTAGCCTCGTTAAATGCATTTGACAATCATTTGATTCAAAAAGCTTTGTTTGAATTCTTTGGACTTTTAGTTGATTCAATTATCTTTTTTGAAAGCATTTGACTTTCATATGATTTAATTAGCTTTGTTTGAATGTTTTTGACTTTCATTTGATGCAATTAGCTTTGTCTGAATGTGTTTGACTTTCGTTTGATTTAATTATCTTTTTTGAATGCATTTGAATTTCATTTGATTCAGATAGCATTGTTTGAATGTGTTTGACTTTCATTTGATTCAAATAGCTTTGTTTGAATGTGTTTGCCTTTCATTGGATTTAATTAGCTTTGTTTGAATGTGTTTGACTTTTAAGTGATTCAATTTGATTTGTTGAATGCATTTGACTTTCATTTGATTCAAAAAGATTTGTTTGAATGTGTTTGACTTTCATATGATTCAATCAGTATCGTTGAATGCATTCGACAATCATTTGATTCAAAAAGCTATGTTTGAATTTGTTTGACTTTCACTTGATTCAATTAGCTATTTTGAAACAATTTGACTTTCTTTGGATTCAAAAAGCTTTGTTTGAATGAGTTTGAATTTCACTTGATTTAAATTAGCTTTGTTTGAATGTGGTTAACTTTCATTTGATTCAATTAGCTTTGTTTGAATGTGGTTGACTTTCATTTGATTCAATTAGGTTTGTTAGAATGCCATTGACTTTCGTTTGATTCAATTAGGTTTGTTAGAATGTCATTGACTTTCATTTGATTCAATTAGCTTTGTTGAATGCATATGACTTTCATTTGATTCAAAAAGCTTTGTTTGAATGTGTTTGACTTTCATTTGATTCAATTAGCATCGTTGAACGCATTTGACAGTCATTTGATTCAAAAAAACTTTGTTTGAATTACCTAGACTTTCACTTGATTCAATTAGC
>NW_018742793.1:0-31503 GCF_001683475.1 Chenopodium quinoa
AAAAAGTTTTGTTTGACTGTCATATGATTCAATTAGCCTCGTTGAATGCATTTGACAATCATTTGATTCAAAAAGCTTTGTTTGAATTCTTTGGACTTTTACTTGATTCAATTAGCTTTTTTGAAAGCATTTGACTTTCATATGATTTAATTAGCTTTGTTTGAATGTTTTTGACTTTCATTTGATGCAATTAGCTTTGTCTGAATGTGTTTGACTTTCGTTTGATTTAATTATCTTTTTTGAATGCATTTGACTTTCATTTGATTCAGATAGCATTGTTTGAATGTGTTTGACTTTCATTTGATTCAAATAGCTTTGTTTGAATGTGTTTGCCTTCCATTGGATTTAATTAGCTTTGTTTGAATGTGGTTGACTTTTAATTGATTCAATTTGATTTGTTGAATGCATTTGACTTTCATTTGATTCAAAAAGATTTGTTTGAATGTGTTTGACTTTCATATGATTCAATTAGTATCGTTGAATGCATTTGACAATCATTTGATTCAAAAAGCTATGTTTGAATTTGTTTGACTTTCACTTGATTCAATTAGCTTTTTTGAACTCATTTGACTTTCTTTGGATTCAAAAAGCTTTGTTTGAATGTGTTTGAATTTCACTTGATTTAAATTAGCTTTGTTTGAATGTGGTTAACTTTCATTTGATTCAATTAGCTTTGTTTGAATGTGGTTGACTTTCATTTGATTCAATTAGGTTTGTTAGAATGCCATTGACTTTCTTTGATTCAATTAGGTTTATTAGAATGCCATTGACTTTCATTTGATTCATTAGCTTTGTTGAATGCATATGACTTTCATTTGATTCAAAAGCTTTGTTTGAATGTGTTTGACTTTCATTTGATTCAATTAGCATCGTTGAACATTTGACAGTCATTTGATTCAAAAAGCTTTGTTTGAATTACCTAGACTTTCACTTGATTCAATTAGCTTTTTTTGAATGCATTTAACTTTCATTTGATTTAAAAAGCTTTGTTTAAATGTTTGACTTTCACTTGATTTAATTATT
Organism: Chenopodium quinoa; assembly: GCF_001683475.1. Classification (NCBI taxonomy): domain Eukaryota; kingdom Viridiplantae; phylum Streptophyta; class Magnoliopsida; order Caryophyllales; family Amaranthaceae; genus Chenopodium; species Chenopodium quinoa. Next base: position 1,024 of record NW_018742793.1, read on the forward strand.
TTTTTAATTGCATTTGACTTTCAGTTGATTCAAAAAGATTTGTTTGAATGTGCTTGACTTTCATATGATTCAATTAGCATCGTTGAACGGATTTGACAATCATTTGATTCAAAAAGCTTTGTTTGACTTTCACTTGATTCAAATCGCTATTTTGAATGCATTTGAATTTCATTTGATTGAAAAAGCTTTGTTTGAATGTGTTTGATTTTTCATTTGATTAAATTAGCTTTGTTTGAATGTGATTGACTTTCATTTGAATCAATTAGCTTTGTTTTAATGCATTTGACTTTCATTTAATTCAAAAAGCTTTGTTTGAATGTGTTTGACTTTAATTTGATTCAAATAGCTTTGTTTGAATGTTTTTGACTTTCATTTGATGCAATTAGCTTTTCTGAATGTTTGACTTTCTTGATTTAATTATTTTTTTGAATGCATTTGACTTTCATTTGATTCAGATAGCATTGTTTGAATGTGTTTGACTTTCATTTGATTCAAATAGCTTTGTTTGAATGTGTTTGGATTTAATTAGCTTTGTTTGAATGTGGTTGACTTTTAATTGATTCAATTTGATCTGTTGAATGCATTTGACTTTCATTTGATTCAAAAAGATTTTTTGAATGTGTTTGACTTTCATATGATTCAATTAGTATCGTTGAATGCATTTGACAATCATTTGATTCAAAAAGCTATGTTTGAATTTGTTTGACTTTCACTTGATTCAATTAGCTTTTTTGAACTCATTTGACTTTCTTTGGATTCAAAAAGCTTTGTTTGAATGTGTTTGAATTTCACTTGATTTAAATTAGCTTTGTTTGAATGTGGTTAACTTTCATTTGATTCAATTAGCTTTGTTTGAATGTGGTTGACTTTCATTTGATTCAATTAGGTTTGTTAGAATGCCATTGACTTTCGTTTGATTCAATTAGGTTTGTTAGAATGCCATTGACTTTCATTTGATTCAATTAGCTTTGTTGAATGCATATGACTTTCATTTGATTCAAAAAGCTTTGTTTGAATGTGTTTGACTTTCATTTGATTCAATTAGCATCGTTGAACGCATTTGACAGTCATTTGATTCAAAAAAGCTTTGTTTGAATTACCTAGACTTTCACTTGATTCAATTAGCTTTTTTGAATGCATTTAACTTTCATTTGATTTAAAAAGCTTTGTTTAAATGTAATTGACTTTCACTTGATTTAATTACTTTTTTTTAATTGCATTTGACTTTCAGTTGATTCAAAAAGATTTGTTTGAATGTGCTTGACTTTCATATGATTCAATTAGCATCGTTGAACGGATTTGACAATCATTTGATTCAAAAAGCTTTGTTTGACTTTCACTTGATTCAAATCGCTATTTTGAATGCATTTGAATTTCATTTGATTGAAAAAGCTTTGTTTGAATGTGTTTGATTTTCATTTGATTAAATTAGCTTTGTTTGAATGTGATTGACTTTCATTTGAATCAATTAGCTTTGTTTAATGCATTTGACTTTCATTTAATTCAAAAAGCTTTGTTTGAATGTGTTTGACTTTAATTTGATTCAAATAGCTTTGTTTGAATGTTTTTGACTTTCACTTGATTTAAATACCTTTTTTGAATGCGTTTGACTTTCATTTGATTCAAATAGCATTTCTTGAATGTGTTTGACTTTCATTTGGTTCAAATAGCTTTGTTTAAATGTGTTTGACTTTCATTTGATTCAATTAGCTTTGCTTGAATGTGGTTAACTTTCAATTGAGTCAATTTGCTTTGTTGAATGCATTTGACTTTCATTTGATTCAAAAAGTTTTGTTTGACTGTCATTGATTCAATTAGCCTCGTTGAATGCATTTGACAATCATTTGATTCAAAAAGCTTTGTTTGAATTCTTTGGACTTTTACTTGATTCAATTAGCTTTTTTGAAAGCATTTGACTTTCATATGATTTAATTAGCTTTGTTTGAATGTTTTTGACTTTCATTTGATGCAATTAGCTTTGTCTGAATGTGTTTGACTTTCGTTTGATTTAATTATCTTTTTTGAATGCATTTGACTTTCATTTGATTCAGATAGCATTGTTTGAATGTGTTTGACTTTCATTTGATTCAAATAGCTTTGTTTGAATGTGTTTGCCTTCCATTGGATTTAATTAGCTTTGTTTGAATGTGGTTGACTTTTAATTGATTCAATTTGATCTGTTGAATGCATTTGACTTTCATTTGATTCAAAAAGATTTGTTTGAATGTGTTTGACTTTCATATGATTCAATTAGTATCGTTGAATGCATTTGACAATCATTTGATTCAAAAAGCTATGTTTGAATTTGTTTGACTTTCACTTGATTCAATTAGCTTTTTTGAACTCATTTGACTTTCTTTGGATTCAAAAAGCTTTGTTTGAATGTGTTTGAATTTCACTTGATTTAAATTAGCTTTGTTTGAATGTGGTTAACTTTCATTTGATTCAATTAGCTTTGTTTGAATGTGGTTGACTTTCATTTGATTCAATTAGGTTTGTTAGAATGCCATTGACTTTCGTTTGATTCAATTAGGTTTGTTAGAATGCCATTGACTTTCATTTGATTCAATTAGCTTTGTTGAATGCATATGACTTTCATTTGATTCAAAAAGCTTTGTTTGAATGTGTTTGACTTTCATTTGATTCAATTAGCATCGTTGAACGCATTTGACAGTCATTTGATTCAAAAAGCTTTGTTTGAATTACCTAGACTTTCACTTGATTCAATTAGCTTTTTTGAATGCATTTAACTTTCATTTGATTTAAAAAGCTTTGTTTAAATGTAATTGACTTTCACTTGATTTAATTACTTTTTTTTAATTGCATTTGACTTTCAGTTGATTCAAAAAGATTTGTTTGAATGTGCTTGACTTTCATATGATTCAATTAGCATCGTTGAACGGATTTGACAATCATTTGATTCAAAAAGCTTTGTTTGACTTTCACTTGATTCAAATCGCTATTTTGAATGCATTTGAATTTCATTTGATTGAAAAAGCTTTGTTTGAATGTGTTTGATTTTCATTTGATTAAATTAGCTTTGTTTGAATGTGATTGACTTTCATTTGAATCAATTAGCTTTGTTTAATGCATTTGACTTTCATTTAATTCAAAAAGCTTTGTTTGAATGTGTTTGACTTTAATTTGATTCAAATAGCTTTGTTTGAATGTTTTTGACTTTCACTTGATTTAAATACCTTTTTTGAATGCGTTTGACTTTCATTTGATTCAAATAGCATTTCTTGAATGTGTTTGACTTTCATTTGGTTCAAATAGCTTTGTTTAAATGTGTTTGACTTTCATTTGATTCAATTAGCTTTGCTTGAATGTGGTTAACTTTCAATTGAGTCAATTTGCTTTGTTGAATGCATTTGACTTTCATTTGATTCAAAAAGTTTTGTTTGACTGTCATATGATTCAATTAGCCTCGTTGAATGCATTTGACAATCATTTGATTCAAAAAGCTTTGTTTGAATTCTTTGGACTTTTACTTGATTCAATTAGCTTTTTTGAAAGCATTTGACTTTCATATGATTTAATTAGCTTTGTTTGAATGTTTTTGACTTTCATTTGATGCAATTAGCTTTGTCTGAATGTGTTTGACTTTCGTTTGATTTAATTATCTTTTTTGAATGCATTTGACTTTCATTTGATTCAGATAGCATTGTTTGAATGTGTTTGACTTTCATTTGATTCAAATAGCTTTGTTTGAATGTGTTTGCCTTCCATTGGATTTAATTAGCTTTGTTTGAATGTGGTTGACTTTTAATTGATTCAATTTGATCTGTTGAATGCATTTGACTTTCATTTGATTCAAAAAGATTTGTTTGAATGTGTTTGACTTTCATATGATTCAATTAGTATCGTTGAATGCATTTGACAATCATTTGATTCAAAAAGCTATGTTTGAATTTGTTTGACTTTCACTTGATTCAATTAGCTTTTTTGAACTCATTTGACTTTCTTTGGATTCAAAAAGCTTTGTTTGAATGTGTTTGAATTTCACTTGATTTAAATTAGCTTTGTTTGAATGTGGTTAACTTTCATTTGATTCAATTAGCTTTGTTTGAATGTGGTTGACTTTCATTTGATTCAATTAGGTTTGTTAGAATGCCATTGACTTTCGTTTGATTCAATTAGGTTTGTTAGAATGCCATTGACTTTCATTTGATTCAATTAGCTTTGTTGAATGCATATGACTTTCATTTGATTCAAAAAGCTTTGTTTGAATGTGTTTGACTTTCATTTGATTCAATTAGCATCGTTGAACGCATTTGACAGTCATTTGATTCAAAAAGCTTTGTTTGAATTACCTAGACTTTCACTTGATTCAATTAGCTTTTTTGAATGCATTTAACTTTCATTTGATTTAAAAAGCTTTGTTTAAATGTAATTGACTTTCACTTGATTTAATTACTTTTTTTTAATTGCATTTGACTTTCAGTTGATTCAAAAAGATTTGTTTGAATGTGCTTGACTTTCATATGATTCAATTAGCATCGTTGAACGGATTTGACAATCATTTGATTCAAAAAGCTTTGTTTGACTTTCACTTGATTCAAATCGCTATTTTGAATGCATTTGAATTTCATTTGATTGAAAAAGCTTTGTTTGAATGTGTTTGATTTTCATTTGATTAAATTAGCTTTGTTTGAATGTGATTGACTTTCATTTGAATCAATTAGCTTTGTTTAATGCATTTGACTTTCATTTAATTCAAAAAGCTTTGTTTGAATGTGTTTGACTTTAATTTGATTCAAATAGCTTTGTTTGAATGTTTTTGACTTTCACTTGATTTAAATACCTTTTTTGAATGCGTTTGACTTTCATTTGATTCAAATAGCATTTCTTGAATGTGTTTGACTTTCATTTGGTTCAAATAGCTTTGTTTAAATGTGTTTGACTTTCATTTGATTCAATTAGCTTTGCTTGAATGTGGTTAACTTTCAATTGAGTCAATTTGCTTTGTTGAATGCATTTGACTTTCATTTGATTCAAAAAGTTTTGTTTGACTGTCATATGATTCAATTAGCCTCGTTGAATGCATTTGACAATCATTTGATTCAAAAAGCTTTGTTTGAATTCTTTGGACTTTTACTTGATTCAATTAGCTTTTTTGAAAGCATTTGACTTTCATATGATTTAATTAGCTTTGTTTGAATGTTTTTGACTTTCATTTGATGCAATTAGCTTTGTCTGAATGTGTTTGACTTTCGTTTGATTTAATTATCTTTTTTGAATGCATTTGACTTTCATTTGATTCAGATAGCATTGTTTGAATGTGTTTGACTTTCATTTGATTCAAATAGCTTTGTTTGAATGTGTTTGCCTTCCATTGGATTTAATTAGCTTTGTTTGAATGTGGTTGACTTTTAATTGATTCAATTTGATCTGTTGAATGCATTTGACTTTCATTTGATTCAAAAAGATTTGTTTGAATGTGTTTGACTTTCATATGATTCAATTAGTATCGTTGAATGCATTTGACAATCATTTGATTCAAAAAGCTATGTTTGAATTTGTTTGACTTTCACTTGATTCAATTAGCTTTTTTGAACTCATTTGACTTTCTTTGGATTCAAAAAGCTTTGTTTGAATGTGTTTGAATTTCACTTGATTTAAATTAGCTTTGTTTGAATGTGGTTAACTTTCATTTGATTCAATTAGCTTTGTTTGAATGTGGTTGACTTTCATTTGATTCAATTAGGTTTGTTAGAATGCCATTGACTTTCGTTTGATTCAATTAGGTTTGTTAGAATGCCATTGACTTTCATTTGATTCAATTAGCTTTGTTGAATGCATATGACTTTCATTTGATTCAAAAAGCTTTGTTTGAATGTGTTTGACTTTCATTTGATTCAATTAGCATCGTTGAACGCATTTGACAGTCATTTGATTCAAAAAGCTTTGTTTGAATTACCTAGACTTTCACTTGATTCAATTAGCTTTTTTGAATGCATTTAACTTTCATTTGATTTAAAAAGCTTTGTTTAAATGTAATTGACTTTCACTTGATTTAATTACTTTTTTTTAATTGCATTTGACTTTCAGTTGATTCAAAAAGATTTGTTTGAATGTGCTTGACTTTCATATGATTCAATTAGCATCGTTGAACGGATTTGACAATCATTTGATTCAAAAAGCTTTGTTTGACTTTCACTTGATTCAAATCGCTATTTTGAATGCATTTGAATTTCATTTGATTGAAAAAGCTTTGTTTGAATGTGTTTGATTTTCATTTGATTAAATTAGCTTTGTTTGAATGTGATTGACTTTCATTTGAATCAATTAGCTTTGTTTAATGCATTTGACTTTCATTTAATTCAAAAAGCTTTGTTTGAATGTGTTTGACTTTAATTTGATTCAAATAGCTTTGTTTGAATGATTTTGACTTTCACTTGATTTAAATACCTTTTTTGAATGCGTTTGACTTTCATTTGATTCAAATAGCATTTCTTGAATGTGTTTGACTTTCATTTGGTTCAAATAGCTTTGTTTAAATGTGTTTGACTTTCATTTGATTCAATTAGCTTTGCTTGAATGTGGTTAACTTTCAATTGAGTCAATTTGCTTTGTTGAATGCATTTGACTTTCATTTGATTCAAAAAGTTTTGTTTGACTGTCATATGATTCAATTAGCCTCGTTGAATGCATTTGACAATCATTTGATTCAAAAAGCTTTGTTTGAATTCTTTGGACTTTTACTTGATTCAATTAGCTTTTTTGAAAGCATTTGACTTTCATATGATTTAATTAGCTTTGTTTGAATGTTTTTGACTTTCATTTGATGCAATTAGCTTTGTCTGAATGTGTTTGACTTTCGTTTGATTTAATTATCTTTTTTGAATGCATTTGACTTTCATTTGATTCAGATAGCATTGTTTGAATGTGTTTGACTTTCATTTGATTCAAATAGCTTTGTTTGAATGTGTTTGCCTTCCATTGGATTTAATTAGCTTTGTTTGAATGTGGTTGACTTTTAATTGATTCAATTTGATCTGTTGAATGCATTTGACTTTCATTTGATTCAAAAAGATTTGTTTGAATGTGTTTGACTTTCATATGATTCAATTAGTATCGTTGAATGCATTTGACAATCATTTGATTCAAAAAGCTATGTTTGAATTTGTTTGACTTTCACTTGATTCAATTAGCTTTTTTGAACTCATTTGACTTTCTTTGGATTCAAAAAGCTTTGTTTGAATGTGTTTGAATTTCACTTGATTTAAATTAGCTTTGTTTGAATGTGGTTAACTTTCATTTGATTCAATTAGCTTTGTTTGAATGTGGTTGACTTTCATTTGATTCAATTAGGTTTGTTAGAATGCCATTGACTTTCGTTTGATTCAATTAGGTTTGTTAGAATGCCATTGACTTTCATTTGATTCAATTAGCTTTGTTGAATGCATATGACTTTCATTTGATTCAAAAAGCTTTGTTTGAATGTGTTTGACTTTCATTTGATTCAATTAGCATCGTTGAACGCATTTGACAGTCATTTGATTCAAAAAGCTTTGTTTGAATTACCTAGACTTTCACTTGATTCAATTAGCTTTTTTGAATGCATTTAACTTTCATTTGATTTAAAAAGCTTTGTTTAAATGTAATTGACTTTCACTTGATTTAATTACTTTTTTTTAATTGCATTTGACTTTCAGTTGATTCAAAAAGATTTGTTTGAATGTGCTTGACTTTCATATGATTCAATTAGCATCGTTGAACGGATTTGACAATCATTTGATTCAAAAAGCTTTGTTTGACTTTCACTTGATTCAAATCGCTATTTTGAATGCATTTGAATTTCATTTGATTGAAAAAGCTTTGTTTGAATGTGTTTGATTTTCATTTGATTAAATTAGCTTTGTTTGAATGTGATTGACTTTCATTTGAATCAATTAGCTTTGTTTAATGCATTTGACTTTCATTTAATTCAAAAAGCTTTGTTTGAATGTGTTTGACTTTAATTTGATTCAAATAGCTTTGTTTGAATGATTTTGACTTTCACTTGATTTAAATACCTTTTTTGAATGCGTTTGACTTTCATTTGATTCAAATAGCATTTCTTGAATGTGTTTGACTTTCATTTGGTTCAAATAGCTTTGTTTAAATGTGTTTGACTTTCATTTGATTCAATTAGCTTTGCTTGAATGTGGTTAACTTTCAATTGAGTCAATTTGCTTTGTTGAATGCATTTGACTTTCATTTGATTCAAAAAGTTTTGTTTGACTGTCATATGATTCAATTAGCCTCGTTGAATGCATTTGACAATCATTTGATTCAAAAAGCTTTGTTTGAATTCTTTGGACTTTTACTTGATTCAATTAGCTTTTTTGAAAGCATTTGACTTTCATATGATTTAATTAGCTTTGTTTGAATGTTTTTGACTTTCATTTGATGCAATTAGCTTTGTCTGAATGTGTTTGACTTTCGTTTGATTTAATTATCTTTTTTGAATGCATTTGACTTTCATTTGATTCAGATAGCATTGTTTGAATGTGTTTGACTTTCATTTGATTCAAATAGCTTTGTTTGAATGTGTTTGCCTTCCATTGGATTTAATTAGCTTTGTTTGAATGTGGTTGACTTTTAATTGATTCAATTTGATCTGTTGAATGCATTTGACTTTCATTTGATTCAAAAAGATTTGTTTGAATGTGTTTGACTTTCATATGATTCAATTAGTATCGTTGAATGCATTTGACAATCATTTGATTCAAAAAGCTATGTTTGAATTTGTTTGACTTTCACTTGATTCAATTAGCTTTTTTGAACTCATTTGACTTTCTTTGGATTCAAAAAGCTTTGTTTGAATGTGTTTGAATTTCACTTGATTTAAATTAGCTTTGTTTGAATGTGGTTAACTTTCATTTGATTCAATTAGCTTTGTTTGAATGTGGTTGACTTTCATTTGATTCAATTAGGTTTGTTAGAATGCCATTGACTTTCGTTTGATTCAATTAGGTTTGTTAGAATGCCATTGACTTTCATTTGATTCAATTAGCTTTGTTGAATGCATATGACTTTCATTTGATTCAAAAAGCTTTGTTTGAATGTGTTTGACTTTCATTTGATTCAATTAGCATCGTTGAACGCATTTGACAGTCATTTGATTCAAAAAGCTTTGTTTGAATTACCTAGACTTTCACTTGATTCAATTAGCTTTTTTGAATGCATTTAACTTTCATTTGATTTAAAAAGCTTTGTTTAAATGTAATTGACTTTCACTTGATTTAATTACTTTTTTTTAATTGCATTTGACTTTCAGTTGATTCAAAAAGATTTGTTTGAATGTGCTTGACTTTCATATGATTCAATTAGCATCGTTGAACGGATTTGACAATCATTTGATTCAAAAAGCTTTGTTTGACTTTCACTTGATTCAAATCGCTATTTTGAATGCATTTGAATTTCATTTGATTGAAAAAGCTTTGTTTGAATGTGTTTGATTTTCATTTGATTAAATTAGCTTTGTTTGAATGTGATTGACTTTCATTTGAATCAATTAGCTTTGTTTAATGCATTTGACTTTCATTTAATTCAAAAAGCTTTGTTTGAATGTGTTTGACTTTAATTTGATTCAAATAGCTTTGTTTGAATGATTTTGACTTTCACTTGATTTAAATACCTTTTTTGAATGCGTTTGACTTTCATTTGATTCAAATAGCATTTCTTGAATGTGTTTGACTTTCATTTGGTTCAAATAGCTTTGTTTAAATGTGTTTGACTTTCATTTGATTCAATTAGCTTTGCTTGAATGTGGTTAACTTTCAATTGAGTCAATTTGCTTTGTTGAATGCATTTGACTTTCATTTGATTCAAAAAGTTTTGTTTGACTGTCATATGATTCAATTAGCCTCGTTGAATGCATTTGACAATCATTTGATTCAAAAAGCTTTGTTTGAATTCTTTGGACTTTTACTTGATTCAATTAGCTTTTTTGAAAGCATTTGACTTTCATATGATTTAATTAGCTTTGTTTGAATGTTTTTGACTTTCATTTGATGCAATTAGCTTTGTCTGAATGTGTTTGACTTTCGTTTGATTTAATTATCTTTTTTGAATGCATTTGACTTTCATTTGATTCAGATAGCATTGTTTGAATGTGTTTGACTTTCATTTGATTCAAATAGCTTTGTTTGAATGTGTTTGCCTTCCATTGGATTTAATTAGCTTTGTTTGAATGTGGTTGACTTTTAATTGATTCAATTTGATCTGTTGAATGCATTTGACTTTCATTTGATTCAAAAAGATTTGTTTGAATGTGTTTGACTTTCATATGATTCAATTAGTATCGTTGAATGCATTTGACAATCATTTGATTCAAAAAGCTATGTTTGAATTTGTTTGACTTTCACTTGATTCAATTAGCTTTTTTGAACTCATTTGACTTTCTTTGGATTCAAAAAGCTTTGTTTGAATGTGTTTGAATTTCACTTGATTTAAATTAGCTTTGTTTGAATGTGGTTAACTTTCATTTGATTCAATTAGCTTTGTTTGAATGTGGTTGACTTTCATTTGATTCAATTAGGTTTGTTAGAATGCCATTGACTTTCGTTTGATTCAATTAGGTTTGTTAGAATGCCATTGACTTTCATTTGATTCAATTAGCTTTGTTGAATGCATATGACTTTCATTTGATTCAAAAAGCTTTGTTTGAATGTGTTTGACTTTCATTTGATTCAATTAGCATCGTTGAACGCATTTGACAGTCATTTGATTCAAAAAGCTTTGTTTGAATTACCTAGACTTTCACTTGATTCAATTAGCTTTTTTGAATGCATTTAACTTTCATTTGATTTAAAAAGCTTTGTTTAAATGTAATTGACTTTCACTTGATTTAATTACTTTTTTTTAATTGCATTTGACTTTCAGTTGATTCAAAAAGATTTGTTTGAATGTGCTTGACTTTCATATGATTCAATTAGCATCGTTGAACGGATTTGACAATCATTTGATTCAAAAAGCTTTGTTTGACTTTCACTTGATTCAAATCGCTATTTTGAATGCATTTGAATTTCATTTGATTGAAAAAGCTTTGTTTGAATGTGTTTGATTTTCATTTGATTAAATTAGCTTTGTTTGAATGTGATTGACTTTCATTTGAATCAATTAGCTTTGTTTAATGCATTTGACTTTCATTTAATTCAAAAAGCTTTGTTTGAATGTGTTTGACTTTAATTTGATTCAAATAGCTTTGTTTGAATGATTTTGACTTTCACTTGATTTAAATACCTTTTTTGAATGCGTTTGACTTTCATTTGATTCAAATAGCATTTCTTGAATGTGTTTGACTTTCATTTGGTTCAAATAGCTTTGTTTAAATGTGTTTGACTTTCATTTGATTCAATTAGCTTTGCTTGAATGTGGTTAACTTTCAATTGAGTCAATTTGCTTTGTTGAATGCATTTGACTTTCATTTGATTCAAAAAGTTTTGTTTGACTGTCATATGATTCAATTAGCCTCGTTGAATGCATTTGACAATCATTTGATTCAAAAAGCTTTGTTTGAATTCTTTGGACTTTTACTTGATTCAATTAGCTTTTTTGAAAGCATTTGACTTTCATATGATTTAATTAGCTTTGTTTGAATGTTTTTGACTTTCATTTGATGCAATTAGCTTTGTCTGAATGTGTTTGACTTTCGTTTGATTTAATTATCTTTTTTGAATGCATTTGACTTTCATTTGATTCAGATAGCATTGTTTGAATGTGTTTGACTTTCATTTGATTCAAATAGCTTTGTTTGAATGTGTTTGCCTTCCATTGGATTTAATTAGCTTTGTTTGAATGTGGTTGACTTTTAATTGATTCAATTTGATCTGTTGAATGCATTTGACTTTCATTTGATTCAAAAAGATTTGTTTGAATGTGTTTGACTTTCATATGATTCAATTAGTATCGTTGAATGCATTTGACAATCATTTGATTCAAAAAGCTATGTTTGAATTTGTTTGACTTTCACTTGATTCAATTAGCTTTTTTGAACTCATTTGACTTTCTTTGGATTCAAAAAGCTTTGTTTGAATGTGTTTGAATTTCACTTGATTTAAATTAGCTTTGTTTGAATGTGGTTAACTTTCATTTGATTCAATTAGCTTTGTTTGAATGTGGTTGACTTTCATTTGATTCAATTAGGTTTGTTAGAATGCCATTGACTTTCGTTTGATTCAATTAGGTTTGTTAGAATGCCATTGACTTTCATTTGATTCAATTAGCTTTGTTGAATGCATATGACTTTCATTTGATTCAAAAAGCTTTGTTTGAATGTGTTTGACTTTCATTTGATTCAATTAGCATCGTTGAACGCATTTGACAGTCATTTGATTCAAAAAGCTTTGTTTGAATTACCTAGACTTTCACTTGATTCAATTAGCTTTTTTGAATGCATTTAACTTTCATTTGATTTAAAAAGCTTTGTTTAAATGTAATTGACTTTCACTTGATTTAATTACTTTTTTTTAATTGCATTTGACTTTCAGTTGATTCAAAAAGATTTGTTTGAATGTGCTTGACTTTCATATGATTCAATTAGCATCGTTGAACGGATTTGACAATCATTTGATTCAAAAAGCTTTGTTTGACTTTCACTTGATTCAAATCGCTATTTTGAATGCATTTGAATTTCATTTGATTGAAAAAGCTTTGTTTGAATGTGTTTGATTTTCATTTGATTAAATTAGCTTTGTTTGAATGTGATTGACTTTCATTTGAATCAATTAGCTTTGTTTAATGCATTTGACTTTCATTTAATTCAAAAAGCTTTGTTTGAATGTGTTTGACTTTAATTTGATTCAAATAGCTTTGTTTGAATGATTTTGACTTTCACTTGATTTAAATACCTTTTTTGAATGCGTTTGACTTTCATTTGATTCAAATAGCATTTCTTGAATGTGTTTGACTTTCATTTGGTTCAAATAGCTTTGTTTAAATGTGTTTGACTTTCATTTGATTCAATTAGCTTTGCTTGAATGTGGTTAACTTTCAATTGAGTCAATTTGCTTTGTTGAATGCATTTGACTTTCATTTGATTCAAAAAGTTTTGTTTGACTGTCATATGATTCAATTAGCCTCGTTGAATGCATTTGACAATCATTTGATTCAAAAAGCTTTGTTTGAATTCTTTGGACTTTTACTTGATTCAATTAGCTTTTTTGAAAGCATTTGACTTTCATATGATTTAATTAGCTTTGTTTGAATGTTTTTGACTTTCATTTGATGCAATTAGCTTTGTCTGAATGTGTTTGACTTTCGTTTGATTTAATTATCTTTTTTGAATGCATTTGACTTTCATTTGATTCAGATAGCATTGTTTGAATGTGTTTGACTTTCATTTGATTCAAATAGCTTTGTTTGAATGTGTTTGCCTTCCATTGGATTTAATTAGCTTTGTTTGAATGTGGTTGACTTTTAATTGATTCAATTTGATCTGTTGAATGCATTTGACTTTCATTTGATTCAAAAAGATTTGTTTGAATGTGTTTGACTTTCATATGATTCAATTAGTATCGTTGAATGCATTTGACAATCATTTGATTCAAAAAGCTATGTTTGAATTTGTTTGACTTTCACTTGATTCAATTAGCTTTTTTGAACTCATTTGACTTTCTTTGGATTCAAAAAGCTTTGTTTGAATGTGTTTGAATTTCACTTGATTTAAATTAGCTTTGTTTGAATGTGGTTAACTTTCATTTGATTCAATTAGCTTTGTTTGAATGTGGTTGACTTTCATTTGATTCAATTAGGTTTGTTAGAATGCCATTGACTTTCGTTTGATTCAATTAGGTTTGTTAGAATGCCATTGACTTTCATTTGATTCAATTAGCTTTGTTGAATGCATATGACTTTCATTTGATTCAAAAAGCTTTGTTTGAATGTGTTTGACTTTCATTTGATTCAATTAGCATCGTTGAACGCATTTGACAGTCATTTGATTCAAAAAGCTTTGTTTGAATTACCTAGACTTTCACTTGATTCAATTAGCTTTTTTGAATGCATTTAACTTTCATTTGATTTAAAAAGCTTTGTTTAAATGTAATTGACTTTCACTTGATTTAATTACTTTTTTTTAATTGCATTTGACTTTCAGTTGATTCAAAAAGATTTGTTTGAATGTGCTTGACTTTCATATGATTCAATTAGCATCGTTGAACGGATTTGACAATCATTTGATTCAAAAAGCTTTGTTTGACTTTCACTTGATTCAAATCGCTATTTTGAATGCATTTGAATTTCATTTGATTGAAAAAGCTTTGTTTGAATGTGTTTGATTTTCATTTGATTAAATTAGCTTTGTTTGAATGTGATTGACTTTCATTTGAATCAATTAGCTTTGTTTAATGCATTTGACTTTCATTTAATTCAAAAAGCTTTGTTTGAATGTGTTTGACTTTAATTTGATTCAAATAGCTTTGTTTGAATGATTTTGACTTTCACTTGATTTAAATACCTTTTTTGAATGCGTTTGACTTTCATTTGATTCAAATAGCATTTCTTGAATGTGTTTGACTTTCATTTGGTTCAAATAGCTTTGTTTAAATGTGTTTGACTTTCATTTGATTCAATTAGCTTTGCTTGAATGTGGTTAACTTTCAATTGAGTCAATTTGCTTTGTTGAATGCATTTGACTTTCATTTGATTCAAAAAGTTTTGTTTGACTGTCATATGATTCAATTAGCCTCGTTGAATGCATTTGACAATCATTTGATTCAAAAAGCTTTGTTTGAATTCTTTGGACTTTTACTTGATTCAATTAGCTTTTTTGAAAGCATTTGACTTTCATATGATTTAATTAGCTTTGTTTGAATGTTTTTGACTTTCATTTGATGCAATTAGCTTTGTCTGAATGTGTTTGACTTTCGTTTGATTTAATTATCTTTTTTGAATGCATTTGACTTTCATTTGATTCAGATAGCATTGTTTGAATGTGTTTGACTTTCATTTGATTCAAATAGCTTTGTTTGAATGTGTTTGCCTTCCATTGGATTTAATTAGCTTTGTTTGAATGTGGTTGACTTTTAATTGATTCAATTTGATCTGTTGAATGCATTTGACTTTCATTTGATTCAAAAAGATTTGTTTGAATGTGTTTGACTTTCATATGATTCAATTAGTATCGTTGAATGCATTTGACAATCATTTGATTCAAAAAGCTATGTTTGAATTTGTTTGACTTTCACTTGATTCAATTAGCTTTTTTGAACTCATTTGACTTTCTTTGGATTCAAAAAGCTTTGTTTGAATGTGTTTGAATTTCACTTGATTTAAATTAGCTTTGTTTGAATGTGGTTAACTTTCATTTGATTCAATTAGCTTTGTTTGAATGTGGTTGACTTTCATTTGATTCAATTAGGTTTGTTAGAATGCCATTGACTTTCGTTTGATTCAATTAGGTTTGTTAGAATGCCATTGACTTTCATTTGATTCAATTAGCTTTGTTGAATGCATATGACTTTCATTTGATTCAAAAAGCTTTGTTTGAATGTGTTTGACTTTCATTTGATTCAATTAGCATCGTTGAACGCATTTGACAGTCATTTGATTCAAAAAGCTTTGTTTGAATTACCTAGACTTTCACTTGATTCAATTAGCTTTTTTGAATGCATTTAACTTTCATTTGATTTAAAAAGCTTTGTTTAAATGTAATTGACTTTCACTTGATTTAATTACTTTTTTTTAATTGCATTTGACTTTCAGTTGATTCAAAAAGATTTGTTTGAATGTGCTTGACTTTCATATGATTCAATTAGCATCGTTGAACGGATTTGACAATCATTTGATTCAAAAAGCTTTGTTTGACTTTCACTTGATTCAAATCGCTATTTTGAATGCATTTGAATTTCATTTGATTGAAAAAGCTTTGTTTGAATGTGTTTGATTTTCATTTGATTAAATTAGCTTTGTTTGAATGTGATTGACTTTCATTTGAATCAATTAGCTTTGTTTAATGCATTTGACTTTCATTTAATTCAAAAAGCTTTGTTTGAATGTGTTTGACTTTAATTTGATTCAAATAGCTTTGTTTGAATGATTTTGACTTTCACTTGATTTAAATACCTTTTTTGAATGCGTTTGACTTTCATTTGATTCAAATAGCATTTCTTGAATGTGTTTGACTTTCATTTGGTTCAAATAGCTTTGTTTAAATGTGTTTGACTTTCATTTGATTCAATTAGCTTTGCTTGAATGTGGTTAACTTTCAATTGAGTCAATTTGCTTTGTTGAATGCATTTGACTTTCATTTGATTCAAAAAGTTTTGTTTGACTGTCATATGATTCAATTAGCCTCGTTGAATGCATTTGACAATCATTTGATTCAAAAAGCTTTGTTTGAATTCTTTGGACTTTTACTTGATTCAATTAGCTTTTTTGAAAGCATTTGACTTTCATATGATTTAATTAGCTTTGTTTGAATGTTTTTGACTTTCATTTGATGCAATTAGCTTTGTCTGAATGTGTTTGACTTTCGTTTGATTTAATTATCTTTTTTGAATGCATTTGACTTTCATTTGATTCAGATAGCATTGTTTGAATGTGTTTGACTTTCATTTGATTCAAATAGCTTTGTTTGAATGTGTTTGCCTTCCATTGGATTTAATTAGCTTTGTTTGAATGTGGTTGACTTTTAATTGATTCAATTTGATCTGTTGAATGCATTTGACTTTCATTTGATTCAAAAAGATTTGTTTGAATGTGTTTGACTTTCATATGATTCAATTAGTATCGTTGAATGCATTTGACAATCATTTGATTCAAAAAGCTATGTTTGAATTTGTTTGACTTTCACTTGATTCAATTAGCTTTTTTGAACTCATTTGACTTTCTTTGGATTCAAAAAGCTTTGTTTGAATGTGTTTGAATTTCACTTGATTTAAATTAGCTTTGTTTGAATGTGGTTAACTTTCATTTGATTCAATTAGCTTTGTTTGAATGTGGTTGACTTTCATTTGATTCAATTAGGTTTGTTAGAATGCCATTGACTTTCGTTTGATTCAATTAGGTTTGTTAGAATGCCATTGACTTTCATTTGATTCAATTAGCTTTGTTGAATGCATATGACTTTCATTTGATTCAAAAAGCTTTGTTTGAATGTGTTTGACTTTCATTTGATTCAATTAGCATCGTTGAACGCATTTGACAGTCATTTGATTCAAAAAGCTTTGTTTGAATTACCTAGACTTTCACTTGATTCAATTAGCTTTTTTGAATGCATTTAACTTTCATTTGATTTAAAAAGCTTTGTTTAAATGTAATTGACTTTCACTTGATTTAATTACTTTTTTTTAATTGCATTTGACTTTCAGTTGATTCAAAAAGATTTGTTTGAATGTGCTTGACTTTCATATGATTCAATTAGCATCGTTGAACGGATTTGACAATCATTTGATTCAAAAAGCTTTGTTTGACTTTCACTTGATTCAAATCGCTATTTTGAATGCATTTGAATTTCATTTGATTGAAAAAGCTTTGTTTGAATGTGTTTGATTTTCATTTGATTAAATTAGCTTTGTTTGAATGTGATTGACTTTCATTTGAATCAATTAGCTTTGTTTAATGCATTTGACTTTCATTTAATTCAAAAAGCTTTGTTTGAATGTGTTTGACTTTAATTTGATTCAAATAGCTTTGTTTGAATGATTTTGACTTTCACTTGATTTAAATACCTTTTTTGAATGCGTTTGACTTTCATTTGATTCAAATAGCATTTCTTGAATGTGTTTGACTTTCATTTGGTTCAAATAGCTTTGTTTAAATGTGTTTGACTTTCATTTGATTCAATTAGCTTTGCTTGAATGTGGTTAACTTTCAATTGAGTCAATTTGCTTTGTTGAATGCATTTGACTTTCATTTGATTCAAAAAGTTTTGTTTGACTGTCATATGATTCAATTAGCCTCGTTGAATGCATTTGACAATCATTTGATTCAAAAAGCTTTGTTTGAATTCTTTGGACTTTTACTTGATTCAATTAGCTTTTTTGAAAGCATTTGACTTTCATATGATTTAATTAGCTTTGTTTGAATGTTTTTGACTTTCATTTGATGCAATTAGCTTTGTCTGAATGTGTTTGACTTTCGTTTGATTTAATTATCTTTTTTGAATGCATTTGACTTTCATTTGATTCAGATAGCATTGTTTGAATGTGTTTGACTTTCATTTGATTCAAATAGCTTTGTTTGAATGTGTTTGCCTTCCATTGGATTTAATTAGCTTTGTTTGAATGTGGTTGACTTTTAATTGATTCAATTTGATCTGTTGAATGCATTTGACTTTCATTTGATTCAAAAAGATTTGTTTGAATGTGTTTGACTTTCATATGATTCAATTAGTATCGTTGAATGCATTTGACAATCATTTGATTCAAAAAGCTATGTTTGAATTTGTTTGACTTTCACTTGATTCAATTAGCTTTTTTGAACTCATTTGACTTTCTTTGGATTCAAAAAGCTTTGTTTGAATGTGTTTGAATTTCACTTGATTTAAATTAGCTTTGTTTGAATGTGGTTAACTTTCATTTGATTCAATTAGCTTTGTTTGAATGTGGTTGACTTTCATTTGATTCAATTAGGTTTGTTAGAATGCCATTGACTTTCGTTTGATTCAATTAGGTTTGTTAGAATGCCATTGACTTTCATTTGATTCAATTAGCTTTGTTGAATGCATATGACTTTCATTTGATTCAAAAAGCTTTGTTTGAATGTGTTTGACTTTCATTTGATTCAATTAGCATCGTTGAACGCATTTGACAGTCATTTGATTCAAAAAGCTTTGTTTGAATTACCTAGACTTTCACTTGATTCAATTAGCTTTTTTGAATGCATTTAACTTTCATTTGATTTAAAAAGCTTTGTTTAAATGTAATTGACTTTCACTTGATTTAATTACTTTTTTTTAATTGCATTTGACTTTCAGTTGATTCAAAAAGATTTGTTTGAATGTGCTTGACTTTCATATGATTCAATTAGCATCGTTGAACGGATTTGACAATCATTTGATTCAAAAAGCTTTGTTTGACTTTCACTTGATTCAAATCGCTATTTTGAATGCATTTGAATTTCATTTGATTGAAAAAGCTTTGTTTGAATGTGTTTGATTTTCATTTGATTAAATTAGCTTTGTTTGAATGTGATTGACTTTCATTTGAATCAATTAGCTTTGTTTAATGCATTTGACTTTCATTTAATTCAAAAAGCTTTGTTTGAATGTGTTTGACTTTAATTTGATTCAAATAGCTTTGTTTGAATGTTTTTGACTTTCACTTGATTTAAATACCTTTTTTGAATGCGTTTGACTTTCATTTGATTCAAATAGCATTTCTTGAATGTGTTTGACTTTCATTTGGTTCAAATAGCTTTGTTTAAATGTGTTTGACTTTCATTTGATTCAATTAGCTTTGCTTGAATGTGGTTAACTTTCAATTGAGTCAATTTGCTTTGTTGAATGCATTTGACTTTCATTTGATTCAAAAAGTTTTGTTTGACTGTCATATGATTCAATTAGCCTCGTTGAATGCATTTGACAATCATTTGATTCAAAAAGCTTTGTTTGAATTCTTTGGACTTTTACTTGATTCAATTAGCTTTTTTGAAAGCATTTGACTTTCATATGATTTAATTAGCTTTGTTTGAATGTTTTTGACTTTCATTTGATGCAATTAGCTTTGTCTGAATGTGTTTGACTTTCGTTTGATTTAATTATCTTTTTTGAATGCATTTGACTTTCATTTGATTCAGATAGCATTGTTTGAATGTGTTTGACTTTCATTTGATTCAAATAGCTTTGTTTGAATGTGTTTGCCTTCCATTGGATTTAATTAGCTTTGTTTGAATGTGGTTGACTTTTAATTGATTCAATTTGATCTGTTGAATGCATTTGACTTTCATTTGATTCAAAAAGATTTGTTTGAATGTGTTTGACTTTCATATGATTCAATTAGTATCGTTGAATGCATTTGACAATCATTTGATTCAAAAAGCTATGTTTGAATTTGTTTGACTTTCACTTGATTCAATTAGCTTTTTTGAACTCATTTGACTTTCTTTGGATTCAAAAAGCTTTGTTTGAATGTGTTTGAATTTCACTTGATTTAAATTAGCTTTGTTTGAATGTGGTTAACTTTCATTTGATTCAATTAGCTTTGTTTGAATGTGGTTGACTTTCATTTGATTCAATTAGGTTTGTTAGAATGCCATTGACTTTCGTTTGATTCAATTAGGTTTGTTAGAATGCCATTGACTTTCATTTGATTCAATTAGCTTTGTTGAATGCATATGACTTTCATTTGATTCAAAAAGCTTTGTTTGAATGTGTTTGACTTTCATTTGATTCAATTAGCATCGTTGAACGCATTTGACAGTCATTTGATTCAAAAAGCTTTGTTTGAATTACCTAGACTTTCACTTGATTCAATTAGCTTTTTTGAATGCATTTAACTTTCATTTGATTTAAAAAGCTTTGTTTAAATGTAATTGACTTTCACTTGATTTAATTACTTTTTTTTAATTGCATTTGACTTTCAGTTGATTCAAAAAGATTTGTTTGAATGTGCTTGACTTTCATATGATTCAATTAGCATCGTTGAACGGATTTGACAATCATTTGATTCAAAAAGCTTTGTTTGACTTTCACTTGATTCAAATCGCTATTTTGAATGCATTTGAATTTCATTTGATTGAAAAAGCTTTGTTTGAATGTGTTTGATTTTCATTTGATTAAATTAGCTTTGTTTGAATGTGATTGACTTTCATTTGAATCAATTAGCTTTGTTTAATGCATTTGACTTTCATTTAATTCAAAAAGCTTTGTTTGAATGTGTTTGACTTTAATTTGATTCAAATAGCTTTGTTTGAATGATTTTGACTTTCACTTGATTTAAATACCTTTTTTGAATGCGTTTGACTTTCATTTGATTCAAATAGCATTTCTTGAATGTGTTTGACTTTCATTTGGTTCAAATAGCTTTGTTTAAATGTGTTTGACTTTCATTTGATTCAATTAGCTTTGCTTGAATGTGGTTAACTTTCAATTGAGTCAATTTGCTTTGTTGAATGCATTTGACTTTCATTTGATTCAAAAAGTTTTGTTTGACTGTCATATGATTCAATTAGCCTCGTTGAATGCATTTGACAATCATTTGATTCAAAAAGCTTTGTTTGAATTCTTTGGACTTTTACTTGATTCAATTAGCTTTTTTGAAAGCATTTGACTTTCATATGATTTAATTAGCTTTGTTTGAATGTTTTTGACTTTCATTTGATGCAATTAGCTTTGTCTGAATGTGTTTGACTTTCGTTTGATTTAATTATCTTTTTTGAATGCATTTGACTTTCATTTGATTCAGATAGCATTGTTTGAATGTGTTTGACTTTCATTTGATTCAAATAGCTTTGTTTGAATGTGTTTGCCTTCCATTGGATTTAATTAGCTTTGTTTGAATGTGGTTGACTTTTAATTGATTCAATTTGATCTGTTGAATGCATTTGACTTTCATTTGATTCAAAAAGATTTGTTTGAATGTGTTTGACTTTCATATGATTCAATTAGTATCGTTGAATGCATTTGACAATCATTTGATTCAAAAAGCTATGTTTGAATTTGTTTGACTTTCACTTGATTCAATTAGCTTTTTTGAACTCATTTGACTTTCTTTGGATTCAAAAAGCTTTGTTTGAATGTGTTTGAATTTCACTTGATTTAAATTAGCTTTGTTTGAATGTGGTTAACTTTCATTTGATTCAATTAGCTTTGTTTGAATGTGGTTGACTTTCATTTGATTCAATTAGGTTTGTTAGAATGCCATTGACTTTCGTTTGATTCAATTAGGTTTGTTAGAATGCCATTGACTTTCATTTGATTCAATTAGCTTTGTTGAATGCATATGACTTTCATTTGATTCAAAAAGCTTTGTTTGAATGTGTTTGACTTTCATTTGATTCAATTAGCATCGTTGAACGCATTTGACAGTCATTTGATTCAAAAAGCTTTGTTTGAATTACCTAGACTTTCACTTGATTCAATTAGCTTTTTTGAATGCATTTAACTTTCATTTGATTTAAAAAGCTTTGTTTAAATGTAATTGACTTTCACTTGATTTAATTACTTTTTTTTAATTGCATTTGACTTTCAGTTGATTCAAAAAGATTTGTTTGAATGTGCTTGACTTTCATATGATTCAATTAGCATCGTTGAACGGATTTGACAATCATTTGATTCAAAAAGCTTTGTTTGACTTTCACTTGATTCAAATCGCTATTTTGAATGCATTTGAATTTCATTTGATTGAAAAAGCTTTGTTTGAATGTGTTTGATTTTCATTTGATTAAATTAGCTTTGTTTGAATGTGATTGACTTTCATTTGAATCAATTAGCTTTGTTTAATGCATTTGACTTTCATTTAATTCAAAAAGCTTTGTTTGAATGTGTTTGACTTTAATTTGATTCAAATAGCTTTGTTTGAATGATTTTGACTTTCACTTGATTTAAATACCTTTTTTGAATGCGTTTGACTTTCATTTGATTCAAATAGCATTTCTTGAATGTGTTTGACTTTCATTTGGTTCAAATAGCTTTGTTTAAATGTGTTTGACTTTCATTTGATTCAATTAGCTTTGCTTGAATGTGGTTAACTTTCAATTGAGTCAATTTGCTTTGTTGAATGCATTTGACTTTCATTTGATTCAAAAAGTTTTGTTTGACTGTCATATGATTCAATTAGCCTCGTTGAATGCATTTGACAATCATTTGATTCAAAAAGCTTTGTTTGAATTCTTTGGACTTTTACTTGATTCAATTAGCTTTTTTGAAAGCATTTGACTTTCATATGATTTAATTAGCTTTGTTTGAATGTTTTTGACTTTCATTTGATGCAATTAGCTTTGTCTGAATGTGTTTGACTTTCGTTTGATTTAATTATCTTTTTTGAATGCATTTGACTTTCATTTGATTCAGATAGCATTGTTTGAATGTGTTTGACTTTCATTTGATTCAAATAGCTTTGTTTGAATGTGTTTGCCTTCCATTGGATTTAATTAGCTTTGTTTGAATGTGGTTGACTTTTAATTGATTCAATTTGATCTGTTGAATGCATTTGACTTTCATTTGATTCAAAAAGATTTGTTTGAATGTGTTTGACTTTCATATGATTCAATTAGTATCGTTGAATGCATTTGACAATCATTTGATTCAAAAAGCTATGTTTGAATTTGTTTGACTTTCACTTGATTCAATTAGCTTTTTTGAACTCATTTGACTTTCTTTGGATTCAAAAAGCTTTGTTTGAATGTGTTTGAATTTCACTTGATTTAAATTAGCTTTGTTTGAATGTGGTTAACTTTCATTTGATTCAATTAGCTTTGTTTGAATGTGGTTGACTTTCATTTGATTCAATTAGGTTTGTTAGAATGCCATTGACTTTCGTTTGATTCAATTAGGTTTGTTAGAATGCCATTGACTTTCATTTGATTCAATTAGCTTTGTTGAATGCATATGACTTTCATTTGATTCAAAAAGCTTTGTTTGAATGTGTTTGACTTTCATTTGATTCAATTAGCATCGTTGAACGCATTTGACAGTCATTTGATTCAAAAAGCTTTGTTTGAATTACCTAGACTTTCACTTGATTCAATTAGCTTTTTTGAATGCATTTAACTTTCATTTGATTTAAAAAGCTTTGTTTAAATGTAATTGACTTTCACTTGATTTAATTACTTTTTTTTAATTGCATTTGACTTTCAGTTGATTCAAAAAGATTTGTTTGAATGTGCTTGACTTTCATATGATTCAATTAGCATCGTTGAACGGATTTGACAATCATTTGATTCAAAAAGCTTTGTTTGACTTTCACTTGATTCAAATCGCTATTTTGAATGCATTTGAATTTCATTTGATTGAAAAAGCTTTGTTTGAATGTGTTTGATTTTCATTTGATTAAATTAGCTTTGTTTGAATGTGATTGACTTTCATTTGAATCAATTAGCTTTGTTTAATGCATTTGACTTTCATTTAATTCAAAAAGCTTTGTTTGAATGTGTTTGACTTTAATTTGATTCAAATAGCTTTGTTTGAATGATTTTGACTTTCACTTGATTTAAATACCTTTTTTGAATGCGTTTGACTTTCATTTGATTCAAATAGCATTTCTTGAATGTGTTTGACTTTCATTTGGTTCAAATAGCTTTGTTTAAATGTGTTTGACTTTCATTTGATTCAATTAGCTTTGCTTGAATGTGGTTAACTTTCAATTGAGTCAATTTGCTTTGTTGAATGCATTTGACTTTCATTTGATTCAAAAAGTTTTGTTTGACTGTCATATGATTCAATTAGCCTCGTTGAATGCATTTGACAATCATTTGATTCAAAAAGCTTTGTTTGAATTCTTTGGACTTTTACTTGATTCAATTAGCTTTTTTGAAAGCATTTGACTTTCATATGATTTAATTAGCTTTGTTTGAATGTTTTTGACTTTCATTTGATGCAATTAGCTTTGTCTGAATGTGTTTGACTTTCGTTTGATTTAATTATCTTTTTTGAATGCATTTGACTTTCATTTGATTCAGATAGCATTGTTTGAATGTGTTTGACTTTCATTTGATTCAAATAGCTTTGTTTGAATGTGTTTGCCTTCCATTGGATTTAATTAGCTTTGTTTGAATGTGGTTGACTTTTAATTGATTCAATTTGATCTGTTGAATGCATTTGACTTTCATTTGATTCAAAAAGATTTGTTTGAATGTGTTTGACTTTCATATGATTCAATTAGTATCGTTGAATGCATTTGACAATCATTTGATTCAAAAAGCTATGTTTGAATTTGTTTGACTTTCACTTGATTCAATTAGCTTTTTTGAACTCATTTGACTTTCTTTGGATTCAAAAAGCTTTGTTTGAATGTGTTTGAATTTCACTTGATTTAAATTAGCTTTGTTTGAATGTGGTTAACTTTCATTTGATTCAATTAGCTTTGTTTGAATGTGGTTGACTTTCATTTGATTCAATTAGGTTTGTTAGAATGCCATTGACTTTCGTTTGATTCAATTAGGTTTGTTAGAATGCCATTGACTTTCATTTGATTCAATTAGCTTTGTTGAATGCATATGACTTTCATTTGATTCAAAAAGCTTTGTTTGAATGTGTTTGACTTTCATTTGATTCAATTAGCATCGTTGAACGCATTTGACAGTCATTTGATTCAAAAAGCTTTGTTTGAATTACCTAGACTTTCACTTGATTCAATTAGCTTTTTTGAATGCATTTAACTTTCATTTGATTTAAAAAGCTTTGTTTAAATGTAATTGACTTTCACTTGATTTAATTACTTTTTTTTAATTGCATTTGACTTTCAGTTGATTCAAAAAGATTTGTTTGAATGTGCTTGACTTTCATATGATTCAATTAGCATCGTTGAACGGATTTGACAATCATTTGATTCAAAAAGCTTTGTTTGACTTTCACTTGATTCAAATCGCTATTTTGAATGCATTTGAATTTCATTTGATTGAAAAAGCTTTGTTTGAATGTGTTTGATTTTCATTTGATTAAATTAGCTTTGTTTGAATGTGATTGACTTTCATTTGAATCAATTAGCTTTGTTTAATGCATTTGACTTTCATTTAATTCAAAAAGCTTTGTTTGAATGTGTTTGACTTTAATTTGATTCAAATAGCTTTGTTTGAATGATTTTGACTTTCACTTGATTTAAATACCTTTTTTGAATGCGTTTGACTTTCATTTGATTCAAATAGCATTTCTTGAATGTGTTTGACTTTCATTTGGTTCAAATAGCTTTGTTTAAATGTGTTTGACTTTCATTTGATTCAATTAGCTTTGCTTGAATGTGGTTAACTTTCAATTGAGTCAATTTGCTTTGTTGAATGCATTTGACTTTCATTTGATTCAAAAAGTTTTGTTTGACTGTCATATGATTCAATTAGCCTCGTTGAATGCATTTGACAATCATTTGATTCAAAAAGCTTTGTTTGAATTCTTTGGACTTTTACTTGATTCAATTAGCTTTTTTGAAAGCATTTGACTTTCATATGATTTAATTAGCTTTGTTTGAATGTTTTTGACTTTCATTTGATGCAATTAGCTTTGTCTGAATGTGTTTGACTTTCGTTTGATTTAATTATCTTTTTTGAATGCATTTGACTTTCATTTGATTCAGATAGCATTGTTTGAATGTGTTTGACTTTCATTTGATTCAAATAGCTTTGTTTGAATGTGTTTGCCTTCCATTGGATTTAATTAGCTTTGTTTGAATGTGGTTGACTTTTAATTGATTCAATTTGATCTGTTGAATGCATTTGACTTTCATTTGATTCAAAAAGATTTGTTTGAATGTGTTTGACTTTCATATGATTCAATTAGTATCGTTGAATGCATTTGACAATCATTTGATTCAAAAAGCTATGTTTGAATTTGTTTGACTTTCACTTGATTCAATTAGCTTTTTTGAACTCATTTGACTTTCTTTGGATTCAAAAAGCTTTGTTTGAATGTGTTTGAATTTCACTTGATTTAAATTAGCTTTGTTTGAATGTGGTTAACTTTCATTTGATTCAATTAGCTTTGTTTGAATGTGGTTGACTTTCATTTGATTCAATTAGGTTTGTTAGAATGCCATTGACTTTCGTTTGATTCAATTAGGTTTGTTAGAATGCCATTGACTTTCATTTGATTCAATTAGCTTTGTTGAATGCATATGACTTTCATTTGATTCAAAAAGCTTTGTTTGAATGTGTTTGACTTTCATTTGATTCAATTAGCATCGTTGAACGCATTTGACAGTCATTTGATTCAAAAAGCTTTGTTTGAATTACCTAGACTTTCACTTGATTCAATTAGCTTTTTTGAATGCATTTAACTTTCATTTGATTTAAAAAGCTTTGTTTAAATGTAATTGACTTTCACTTGATTTAATTACTTTTTTTTAATTGCATTTGACTTTCAGTTGATTCAAAAAGATTTGTTTGAATGTGCTTGACTTTCATATGATTCAATTAGCATCGTTGAACGGATTTGACAATCATTTGATTCAAAAAGCTTTGTTTGACTTTCACTTGATTCAAATCGCTATTTTGAATGCATTTGAATTTCATTTGATTGAAAAAGCTTTGTTTGAATGTGTTTGATTTTCATTTGATTAAATTAGCTTTGTTTGAATGTGATTGACTTTCATTTGAATCAATTAGCTTTGTTTAATGCATTTGACTTTCATTTAATTCAAAAAGCTTTGTTTGAATGTGTTTGACTTTAATTTGATTCAAATAGCTTTGTTTGAATGATTTTGACTTTCACTTGATTTAAATACCTTTTTTGAATGCGTTTGACTTTCATTTGATTCAAATAGCATTTCTTGAATGTGTTTGACTTTCATTTGGTTCAAATAGCTTTGTTTAAATGTGTTTGACTTTCATTTGATTCAATTAGCTTTGCTTGAATGTGGTTAACTTTCAATTGAGTCAATTGCTTTGTTGAATGCATTTGACTTTCATTTGATTCAAAAAGTTTTGTTTGACTGTCATATGATTCAATTAGCCTCGTTGAATGCATTTGACAATCATTTGATTCAAAAAGCTTTGTTTGAATTCTTTGGACTTTTACTTGATTCAATTAGCTTTTTTGAAAGCATTTGACTTTCATATGATTTAATTAGCTTTGTTTGAATGTTTTTGACTTTCATTTGATGCAATTAGCTTTGTCTGAATGTGTTTGACTTTCGTTTGATTTAATTATCTTTTTTGAATGCATTTGACTTTCATTTGATTCAGATAGCATTGTTTGAATGTGTTTGACTTTCATTTGATTCAAATAGCTTTGTTTGAATGTGTTTGCCTTCCATTGGATTTAATTAGCTTTTGTTTGAATGTGGTTGACTTTTAATTGATTCAATTTGATCTGTTGAATGCATTTGACTTTCATTTGATTCAAAAAGATTTGTTTGAATGTGTTTGACTTTCATATGATTCAATTAGTATCGTTGAATGCATTTGACAATCATTTGATTCAAAAAGCTATGTTTGAATTTGTTTGACTTTCACTTGATTCAATTAGCTTTTTTGAACTCATTTGACTTTCTTTGGATTCAAAAAGCTTTGTTGAATGTGTTTGAATTTCACTTGATTTAAATTAGCTTTGTTTGAATGTGGTTAACTTTCATTTGATTCAATTAGCTTTGTTTGAATGTGGTTGACTTTCATTTGATTCAATTAGGTTTGTTAGAATGCCATTGACTTTCGTTTGATTCAATTAGGTTTGTTAGAATGCCATTGACTTTCATTTGATTCAATTAGCTTTGTTGAATGCATATGACTTTCATTTGATTCAAAAAGCTTTGTTTGAATGTGTTTGACTTTCATTTGATTCAATTAGCATCGTTGAACGCATTTGACAGTCATTTGATTCAAAAAAGCTTTGTTTGAATTACCTAGACTTTCACTTGATTCAATTAGCTTTTTTGAATGCATTTAACTTTCATTTGATTTAAAAAGCTTTGTTTAAATGTAATTGACTTTCACTTGATTTAATTACTTTTTTTTAATTGCATTTGACTTTCAGTTGATTCAAAAAGATTTGTTTGAATGTGCTTGACTTTCATATGATTCAATTAGCATCGTTGAACGGATTTGACAATCATTTGATTCAAAAAGCTTTGTTTGACTTTCACTTGATTCAAATCGCTATTTTGAATGCATTTGAATTTCATTTGATTGAAAAAGCTTGTTTGAATGTGTTTGATTTTCATTTGATTAAATTAGCTTTGTTTGAATGTGATTGACTTTCATTTGAATCAATTAGCTTTGTTTAATGCATTTGACTTTCATTTAATTCAAAAAGCTTTGTTTGAATGTGTTTGACTTTAATTTGATTCAAATAGCTTTGTTTGAATGATTTTGACTTTCACTTGATTTAAATACCTTTTTTGAATGCGTTTGACTTTCATTTGATTCAAATAGCATTTCTTGAATGTGTTTGACTTTCATTTGGTTCAAATAGCTTTGTTTAAATGTGTTTGACTTTCATTTGATTCAATTAGCTTTGCTTGAATGTGGTTAACTTTCAATTGAGTCAATTTGCTTTGTTGAATGCATTTGACTTTCATTTGATTCAAAAAGTTTTGTTTGACTGTCATATGATTCAATTAGCCTCGTTGAATGCATTTGACAATCATTTGATTCAAAAAGCTTTGTTTGAATTCTTTGGACTTTTACTTGATTCAATTAGCTTTTTTGAAAGCATTTGACTTTCATATGATTTAATTAGCTTTGTTTGAATGTTTTTGACTTTCATTTGATGCAATTAGCTTTGTCTGAATGTGTTTGACTTTCGTTTGATTTAATTATCTTTTTTGAATGCATTTGACTTTCATTTGATTCAGATAGCATTGTTTGAATGTGTTTGACTTTCATTTGATTCAAATAGCTTTGTTTGAATGTGTTTGCCTTCCATTGGATTTAATTAGCTTTGTTTGAATGTGGTTGACTTTTAATTGATTCAATTTGATCTGTTGAATGCATTTGACTTTCATTTGATTCAAAAAGATTTGTTTGAATGTGTTTGACTTTCATATGATTCAATTAGTATCGTTGAATGCATTTGACAATCATTTGATTCAAAAAGCTATGTTTGAATTTGTTTGACTTTCACTTGATTCAATTAGCTTTTTTGAACTCATTTGACTTTCTTTGGATTCAAAAAGCTTTGTTTGAATGTGTTTGAATTTCACTTGATTTAAATTAGCTTTGTTTGAATGTGGTTAACTTTCATTTGATTCAATTAGCTTTGTTTGAATGTGGTTGACTTTCATTTGATTCAATTAGGTTTGTTAGAATGCCATTGACTTTCGTTTGATTCAATTAGGTTTGTTAGAATGCATTGACTTTCATTTGATTCAATTAGCTTTGTTGAATGCATATGACTTTCATTTTGATTCAAAAGCTTTGTTTGAATGTGTTTGACTTTCATTTGATTCAATTAGCATCGTTGAACATTTGACAGTCATTTGATTCAAAAAGCTTTGTTTGAATTACCTAGACTTTCACTTGATTCAATTAGCTTTTTTGAATGCATTTAACTTTCATTTGATTTAAAAAGCTTTGTTTAAATGTGTTTGACTTTCACTTGATTTAATTACTTTTTTTTTAATTGCATTTGACTTTCAGTTGATTCAAAAAGATTTGTTTGAATGTGCTTGACTTTCATATGATTCAATTAGCATCGTTGAACGGATTTGACAATCATTTGATTCAAAAAGCTTTGTTTGACTTTCACTTGATTCAAATCGCTATTTTTGAATGCATTTGAATTTCATTTGATTGAAAAAGCTTTGTTTGAATGTGTTTTGATTTATTAAATTAGCTTTTTTGAATGTGATTGACTTTCATTTGAATCAATTAGCTTTGTTTAATGCATTTGACTTTCATTTAATTCAAAAAGCTTTGTTTGAATGTGTTTGACTTTAATTTGATTCAAATAGCTTTGTTTGAATG